>NW_015112924.1:841035-846437 GCF_001443285.1 Poecilia latipinna
TTATATATATATATATATATATATATATAACATTAAAACCATTCAAACCACCTTTAACATCTTTTATTGTGACAATTGTCATATGTTCCAGCTGTTTAACTTATGTCATCATCTCATTACCTGCCCCTGTTGGGGAAAAAAATAGCATTCCTCCAGAATGATGCTGCCACCACATTTCAACATGGCAATCTTCAGATTGATGTGCCGTGTTACTTTTCTACCACATATACAGTTTTGAAAGTTGAAGAGAAAGAAAGAAAGGAAATTTGTCCCATCTGATAAGAGCGTCTTATTCCACGTTTGCTATGTCCAGTGTGTGACCTACAGCAAACTGCAAATATGACTTCTTATTGCTTTGTTTAAAAAAGGAAAAGGAAAGAAAAACCTCTCTTCTTCTGTGAGATTCTGTGCAGTGAATCTCTGCAGCTCCTGTAGAGACACTATTGATCTGTTTAGCTGCTTCTCTGATTAATGCTCTATTTTTCTGGCCTTTCGAGTTTGAATAACCATGTCTTGTGAGTTTGCAGCTGTGCCACAATCTTTCCTTTCTAACATGTTGGATTGAACAGTGATCTATGAGATTCTCAATGCTTGGGATGTCGTTTTACTGCTTTAACCTTTCCACACTTCATCCCTGACCTGACTGATGTGTTCCTTGATTTCCATTATACCTTTTGCTCACCCATGTTCTCTAACTAGCATCAAAGGCCATGTCAAAACAGCTGCAACAACATAGTGAAATTGAAAAGAAAAAAGTTCTTGCAAAGCGCTGAACGTAAAATTCTGATAAATTCTGCTCAGGATCAACACGAGGCGAATTTTTGGAAATACTTTTTGAAGCCGCTTGACAGGATCTTAGAATCCAAACTCTCCTTCTAACTCTAGTCGTCTTCCACTGTTCGCAGACACACAAACACAACCATCCATCTCGACTTTTGAGATTTCAGTGTTGCTTACCATCAGCACTTTGTCTTGGCTGTCAGTCGCCTCGCTGCTCTCTCCAAACGACTGCCTCACACACATGTGAGAAGTCATGCCTGTGTGCGAATACATGCGAGTGTGTGCAGAGGGTTCCTCTGCACTCGGGCTGATGCATTGAATGTTAGAGTGCATACGTGATGAAGCTTGATCAGCTGAAAACCCGAGCCCCATTCTGAAGCTATAAATCTCAGCAATTAAAAAAAAAAGAAATCCAGTAAAAAAAAAAAAAGGATTTTGGAAATGGTGTTCCCTTTTGTCTGGAAATAAAAGATTCTACCTACAGTGCTGCGCCTTGCACTTTTACAGATGATAAGTGACACAAGCTGACATTGGGGTCAGCCACGCAGTCAATTGCAGAGCAGTGGAAAGCCATTCTGGCCCACTCCAGTGGTGTTAAGCCCCTTTAAATCTCATTATCTCCTTCATCGGCATCTGCAATGCATTTTCCACCAAATGTCACATTATAATTTGTGAGAGTCCAAACCAGCACCATTTTTTTCCCTTTTTGAAGAGATGAGCATGGAAAATTGAATGATCTAAGTTGCAGAAAAAAAAAAATCTATGCATGGAGAATAGAAGACAGAAACTATAAGGACTGATGGGGAGAGTTTTCTTTCTGTCATGTTTTTGCTACTCTTTTATTCACCTTTGTCCCCTGCTTGTTTTGTCACTTTGTGATTCATTTACACTGTCTGAATGCATCACATTGACATATTAATTAAAGACTTCTTCAATGTTCCTTTTCACAAAAACGTATGTAGTTGTCTCTTTTATTACCATCTGAGAGGGCCGCTGAAAATAAGTCTTATAAAGATTAATAACTCATTAACCTACAGAGAACACTTATTTACATCCTGAGAAGGTTCAGTCTTGACAGCACACCAAAGAATCATGTAAAAATAGAATGCTGCATCTACTTCAAAGGCCATGCACACCCACACAGTTGTTTTCAATTACCCCAGATGGTTAGATCTGTCGTTGGGTCAAAACTGGAAAACTTTGTGTAAAATAACTCCATGAAGAAATAACACATTAGGTGAGTGTTGTGCTTTCTCCACGGCTGTGACAAAACTAACAGGAGGGCCAGTAAGGATATGTTGACCGAGATCAGTCTACAGATTTAATTTAGAGATTAAGAAATACCTGATTGAAGTTTAGAAACCTACAGTAGATAAAAAAAAAATAATAATAATAATCTGTGACAAGAACAAAAACTGCATATTGCATTGCAGCAAGGTAATTGCAAAGAGCCACGCTTTTACTTTTTCTCACCTTGTCTTGTTAAAATAATGAACTTTATCGGGATTTTATAAGACAAACCAGCAAAAAGCATCTTGAGATGAAGAGGAAATTATACATTATCTTAGATTTTTCTTACAAATAAAAAAAATGGAGCATGCATATATATTCTGCCCATTTTATTCAATTACTGCTAAATGAAATTCAGCCCAACCAACAGCCCTCAGAAATTAGTTGAATAGTAAGTCGAGATTTTCAGTGTTATTCAATCTCAACATAAATGTGAGGTTTGTCAGAGAACCAAGGTCTTAAAGACTAAGGAACACAATAGGTCAGGAAAAAAAAATTAGAAAAGCAGCTAAGTGGGAACTCTGGAGGAGTTGCAGATATACACAACTTGGGTTGGAGAATCTGTTGACATGACAACTATCAGTCATGCACTCCACAAATAAATCCTTTATTGTAGAGTGGAAAAATTAAAGCTATTGCTGAAAAAAAAAAAACCTCAAGAACTCATATTTTCACTACTAAATATAGCAGCAATAGAGAATTACCTGTTATAAAGTGATCTGGGTAAAGATGGGCATAGTGTAGTATTGAATCACACACTTTTCCATTTCACGTTCGCCTTGATATTTTCTGTTTTCACACTATGTTTTGTGTTTAAGACTCATAATGATAACATTTTTCTCATCTCTTTGTCCCTGATTTCCACAGTTTACAATACCAGAGAAAGTTGGCATTGTGCATTGAAAAAAACACCTTGCTGTATAGCTCAGGCAGCACTGTCTCATTATCACTTTGCTCCGTATGTCCTCCAGAATAACAGCCAGGAAGTTAACTGACATACTACTGAAACCACACAATACATCCCTTTGAATACGTACTGAGTTAGTGGCCTGTGTCGTGACAATACCAAACACAGTCTTGATTGTTCATCACTCTGTTGCATATCATTCTTTCATTTCAATGGCATAGCAAGGCACAGAAGAGAACATATTGTTCCCAGCATCATTTTACTATGTATTTAACACTTCAGCATACACAATTTAGTCACGTTATAAAGCAGGATACTGAGGATAGTTCAAACTTTTCCCAAAACTATTTGGTGCGGCTCTCACGTGACATACCCTGAACAAGTCCTACCTTTCCCCGATAATATGACATTTGTTACCAAGGAGACTAAAGCATGTACTGATAGGAAAAAGTTGTGTTTTAGAGACAAAGAAAGAGTGGGTGTGGCTGCAGCACAGAGGGAGTGGAAGCAGAGGAGAGGCGCTGCCGTACTATTGAGCAAAGCTTATCCTCCATGGACAATAAAAAACTGTGGGTGAAAAGCTTAGCAAACATGAACTCAGGCCAGAAATGTTTGGTCAATACACATTACTTGGCTAACGCTAATACACTTAATGACATTTTCCTCAGGTTTAAAAATTAGGGCCTCCCCTTCAGCTGGTAAGAAGGCCCTGAACTTCATCACCACTAGTGACTCTACTAACTTCTCCGATGTTCCATTTATTGAACCTAAGCTTGTGCAGGAAATGTGTAGCAAGAAATCTGCAGGGCCTGATGGCTTCCCAGCCCTCATGTTCTGCACTTCAGAACTATCCTCTTCCTGGTGTTCTATCTTTAAGAAATCCTAATACAGTCATGCTGTCCCTAGCTGCTCCTTGGAAGAAGTCTACTATTATTCCTGTTCCAAAAGTGTCTTGTCCTTTGTTTAACAATGACTTCAGACCAGTGGCCTTAACCTGGTTTGTTATGAAATGTTTTGAAAGAACTGTTGTTACTATACTTCAGACAAACATTGCTGGCCTCCTTGACCCCTTACAGTTTGCCTGTAAGCATTGCCTTAGCGCAGAGACACTGTCATCAGTGTAACCCACTTGGTAAACAAGCATTTAGAGGATTCTATGTCCTACGCACGCGTTCTCTTTGCAGATATCATCTCAGCTTTTTACACAGTGCATCTCTGCTGGTATAAAAAAGTAAATAAAATAAAATAAAATAAAAATGTTAATATGGGTATCAGTGGTCTTACAGTTAAATCATTTTATTTTATTTTTTTCAACCATGTCTCAACATCTACATTTACACCTTGTCTGAAGTGAAATATTGAGTTGATATCTAAAGACTGTCAGCTTTCTCTTACCTTTTACTTTGTACACTAATTTATGTACAAAGCAGTCCAATAACAATGTCATCAAACTGTCTGTATCACAATGAGATTGCCACCTTAAAACTTGGTGTGATAATAACCATCTTCTGTTGAATAATAGTAATGCTAAAGAAATTATCTCTCATGGGAGTGGAGGCACATGACCATGTGGACATTGACAAAAATACTATTGAACAGGTGAACACCTTTAAATGCTATTATACCATATACTTTGTGCTCGAATGATCATGTTGACTAGCTGTGCTCCAGACTAGCTCAAAGAATCTATGCAGACTTACACAGCAAATTCGGAAGTGTCAGAGTTCCAGTGCAAGTGTTGCATGTTAAAAATACAGTGTTAATTCAACAACATGAGTGTTAGTGAATGTTAGTTTCCCTAACACTCACTAAAGAGTTCCAAAGAGTTAAACAAAAAGCAATACAGTCCAGTGTTGATTTCTAAATTAACTCCAACAGTCTAACTCAACACTCAGTCTGGTGTTGATTTAGAAATCAACGTCAGACAGTTCCTCCCATAACTGTAACATATTTGTGGCATCACATCAGGGAAAAATCAACAGATCAGATAGGGTGGGGGTTGTAGCAAGACCCTGGCCTAGACCTACAGGGGGCCCACATAAAAGGAAGAACATGCCTTCAAGAATCCAACTTTTCTTTATAAGATCTGATGAGAACTATAAAGCAAAGACCTCTCTGTTGGAAACAGTTTATGACTATGCTCCAGTAGGTTATATAGTAGGGTGCCCCATTGTTGACTCATGGTTGCTAAAAAAAACTTACCAGACTGAATGATTTTAGTGACATAGTGAGTGTAAAATATTGAATAAAATGTTGTGCCACATAACTGGCTTTATTTACACTCTTATATTTAACTTTATGACACACAAAACTACAAATGAATCGTCCTTATTGTCTCCAGGTGCATTCTGGGTAAAGCTCGTCATTAATGTCATCATCAGTCACTTTGCAACAAATGGCAAACTAGCTAGAGCATTTCTACGGA
>NW_015112924.1:849694-850488 GCF_001443285.1 Poecilia latipinna
CCCCAGTAGCTTATATAGTAGGGTGCCCCATTGTTGACTCATGGTTGCTAAAAACTTTACCAGACGGACTGATTTTAGTGACATAGTGGGTGTAAAATATTGAATAAAATGTTGTGCCACATGACTGGCTTTATTTTCACTCTTATATTTAACTTTATGACACACAAAACTACAAATTAATCATCCTTATTGTCTCCAGGTGCATTCTGGGTAAAGCTTGTCATCAACGATATCATCAGTCACTTTGCAACAAATGGCAAACTAGCTAGAGCATTTCTACGGACTGCGTTAAAATGTTTTGAATTTGTGTTGTTTCATCATTAGTGACCAGTAGCCTGATGTTTCTGTTGTTTTCTTGGTTTGTTGTACTTCATGTCAGATGGACTTCAAAATGACATAGTCACTCTCTGTGGTGATGAAACTTGTTACCTTCGCTGTTGCAGGCATGTCCATGTTGTAAAGTTAAATTATCATGAGCTTTATTATTTGGGCCCGGTCATTAGCCCCGCCCCCCGGCCAACGCCAGCTTGTTCCGCTACTGCGTCACATGTTTGCCTGAAGAGCGGAGGCAGCAGTATGGCGTCTTGTCTGGAGCTTATTTTAACAAGGCAAGTTTCATGTTAAAATGATCATGTTTTTGACTATTTTTTATGGAGCCATTATTTTTCCATTTACACAAGAGTATCGGTTTGTATACATAGTTTATTTAACGTACGTTTATTTGTTTGGATATCACGGTATATACGACTATTTATTATCTTAACCAAATATTAAAACTGACAGGAAAATCTTGA
>NW_015112925.1:0-137913 GCF_001443285.1 Poecilia latipinna
AGTTGCTATGGCAACGAGTCTTCGTGTAGCGTGGCGAATACCTCTTTCCCTTTGTTCATAGCACGAAATTAATACCTACATTTCTAAGTTTCGCTGAGTTAACGCGACTATGGATGACATGTAAATGATTAGTATTTTTTCCCCCCAGCGTTGTGTGCCTGCACGAAATTTCCGTACGTCCAATGACATGCATGGTGTCTATAAGTCGTAAGTCAGTGCCTCACCAGCAACGAACCTCACCGCACGTCACTGATACATGTACTGTAAAAAGTCATAATCTCACATCAGTGTGAACAACACACACCTAGCTGCGCGTCTCACCGTGTTATTTTTAGTTACGATTTTAATATGAAGATGACTCCCAGATGAAGGTCATCGAGTCACAAGTTCACACGTCGCTTTTAAAGTTTAATCTTTGGGCTTCATCGAAGCTGGACACATGAAACGTCACACGTGTGCGAGAGATATGTTTTTCGTCTTATTAGGTTAGACAAAGATGACACAGTGAGCGTCGCAGGAGCTGCTAGCGAATAAGTAAGTAATGACAAAGCATGAATAAAACATTAATTTATGGCTGGAATCAGCAAATGTGCTCATTATCTGTCAGCGCAAGCCTGCAAAGAAGACAAGCTTCCACTTTCTTTTATGCAATAAATCACCAGAAATATCCACAAAGAGGATTAAAACATAGATTAGAGATTGCTTTCTGGGTAATGTTTGTTCTGCTGGAGCAACATGCAGTTCAGGTGAAGCGTGGCCTTTTGTTGTCATGGCTTTAATCCTTCTACATAGAAAATATTGTGTAGCTGTGTAACTGTTGCACAGTGATTCACTCACGTGCAATTTGAAAGTGTGTTTTCCCAAGGTTGCTTTACTTTGACTATTCCAATTCACTTCTTTTCTAGGGGCGCAAAGTATTCCTTAAAAACACGTAAAAGCTTCTCAACAGTACATTTAAAATATATATATATTTTTAGTTGATGTGTAGTTTGTAAAGTTTGTAATTTTCTTAATTAGAACATGTACTGCTATAAATGAACCTGAATGCAAATTCGTGTATCGATGACAGAAGTATGGAACAGCAACTAAAACTTTCTAATTCATGCATGTACCCTATAATAAATAAACGGAACACCACATTTGAGCCAAATAAATTGCTAAATATAAGAAAATGTTCAAGATTATCAACCTCAGCTATAAGGGAAAGCAAAATTAATCATTATAATAACACTGCACGTAAATTGGTATACTTATCTGTGCCTGTGCAAAGTCTTAGCTAGCAGAGGAACAGTGAAGAGACCATGTCACCTCAGGACAAACTCCAGCTGACATCTTTATCGAAGTGGAGCAATTAAAGCCTCTAGAGAATAACACAGGATGTTAAGTAAAGCTTAACTGTGCCACATTGAATGATTTTCAGCTGCTTCCATCTGCCCCCTCTGTGTTTTACACAAGCACAACTCATGGCATACCAATACAAACACAGTTAAAAACTGAGCCTTAAGAAGAAAGTTATAAAATACTTTAACCTTTCGCTGAAATGTCAAGCTAAGGGCGAATTAGCACTATAATGTGCACAAACTTTCTGAAAAGTCCTGATGAACTGCTGAAAAAGAGCGAAGGCGTGAATGACGTCATCATAGAAGATAAAGAACTCCATCCGGGTTTCATTTATTTTCTTTTAACAAACAGTTTTCCGGCATTAGCCCGTCGTCTTTGAAGCACATTCATTACGAGAGACATTAATGCATGAAGCTGGCTGGACTCTGCGCTCTGGAGCAAATTTAGATGAATAACAATTAGCAGAATATGTAAATGTTAGTATCCAACTTCATATATTGTGCACGTACCGCGCTCCTCCGCAGAGCGCTGCATATCAATGGCTTTGCAGCGCTCCAGGCCTCCGTCTCAGTGCTCCTCCGCTCTCATTTCTCAGCGCCTTAAAATGGGACGTGCACTGTTGCCACGCTGCATAGCTAACTGCACTCTGCCCCCCTTGTTTGTTTCTGATTTCCGCACCTTAAGAAAAAGTTCCTTTTGATCTCTTCTACCTCGCTGGTTTCTTTTTTTTTTTTCTTACCAGAGAAGACTGCGCATGCTATTCCAGATCCGTAAAGGAATACAGATGAAGACTGTTTGCTATGTTTACGGACCTAAATCTATAATAAGATCTTAATTAGGACTACAATAAATAAGCAAAATGGTTATTTTGCTTATTTACTGACAGACTTCAGTAGCTCTGTGCTTTGGATCCTTTGTTGCAGTCAGCACACACAGTTGTTCCTCTGAAACCAAAAGCAGCCGGTGTTCCGGAGGCAGTGCCACGACCGGAAAACAACGGGAATCCCGCCGCCTCACTTTCCGTCTCCGTGCCTTTCGGGCTGTTTGCTCAGAACAGCAGCTGAGGAATTCTGGTGATGCTGTGTGTTTCAAACTGGATCAAAGCAGCCACTCATACCAGAGCTGCCAATAGGGAAGATATCAAAGCAAAAAATGGGCACACGCACACACACACACCATCTGAGGCACTGTGAACGCATTTGGCACTTGAGTTCACACAAACTCTGAGATATACAAACAGAGCAAAGCCTGTCTGTCCTGCCTTGGCCCCGTCTGCCCTCGTGGTTATTTTTATGACAACATCAGAGTCTGAGAACCAATGAAGCCATAAACACACGTCATATCAGGACATCTTCATCAAGCTGCGGTTTTCTATGAATAAAGACGTTGTCCAAGTGGACCAAAACAATGTTTATCAAACTGATTTTTTTTGTCTTGTTAGCTTTGGTTTATTTCTTCTAATCTTTAAGAGTTATCAAGTGTTTGCCACTGGAGTAGCAAACTGTTCTCCCAGTTAATAAGTTTTCCAGTTTATATATATATATATATATATATATATATGTATATGTATATATATATATATATATATATATATATATATATATAGAGGAAAGCCGTTGTGGTGGATGTAGCAATACCAAGTGACCACAACATCAGGAAAAAGGAGCATGAGAAACTGGAGAAATACCAGGACCTCAGAGAGGAACTGGAGGAGGCCTGGAAGGTGAAGACCACAGTGGTGCCTGTGGTCATCGGGGCCCTTGAGGCAGTCAACCCCAAACTGGAGCAGTGGCTCAAACAGATCCCAGGAACAACATCAGACATCTCAAGCTCCCAGGCCTCTGGTAGAGGACCCGAGCTCAGAGGATGAAAGAGACCACCCATGGAGGGTGAGAGGGGAATTTTTTTTTATATATATATATATATATATATATATATATAAACAAGAATCTGAAGTTTTAATTTTGCCATGCTCGATAGTGAATGGAGTTCCAGATTATCTGCAGCTTTATGAGTAGAAATAAGGCTTAATTAGGGTTTAACAGAAATCCAGGCTGAGTGTGTTGCGTCTGAAATATGCAAAGACGAAAGACTAGGAGTGATTTCCCGTCAGGATGATGTGGCTTACAGTTCCTCACAGAAGCTTTTTTGCGTTTTAGTCGTAGTAGTGGAAAACTTTATTACCCCTGTGGGGCAATTGGATTTTCAGTACAGTGGCAATACAAGACATGGAAAAAAATAACACACACACACACACACACACACACACAAACACACAACATAAGGAACATTCTTCCTACCCACACTATCACATAACTCATTGAGTCTGATCACGCCAGCTGCATCACTTACTGTAACCCAGCTTTAATTAAAGCTTTAATTTCTTGAGAGATACAAGAAAACCTGGATCTGTCTTTGGTTAAAAAAAAAATAAAATAAAATAAAGGAAGGGACAGAAACAACGTCTCGGTGGCAGAAATTTGAATGCAGAAGCTGGTGGGTGCGTAGTGTAACATCTGATGTTTTTGCCTGTCTTTGTCCACTTGGTAGAGCAAACCCAAGTCGCTTGGACCAAGTAGCTCACTGGCAGCTCTGATTGTCTTTCTGACTAACTTTTTCTGTACCTCAGTAGAATTGCCAAAGCAGCAGATGATAAAATATGCTGAAATAGTTTCAATAAGCGCGGCATAAAACATCCAGAGCCTTCTGTTGTTGACTTTAAAAACAAGCGATTTCTCTAACAAGTTCATTCTTTGCCGTGCCTTAGCATGCAGATCAGCCCATGAGTCCCGTTTCAGCTTATTGTCTCTCACACAATTGCCAAGCGATTTGTCATATCGCAACCACAAATTTCAGTGCATTAAATAGGACTTAGAGAGATGGACCAACACAAATTACACGGCTAAAGTGGGAGGAAAAGGAAATGTAAATGCAGGCAGCACACGACTTGTGTTAGGATGAAGAAGTCAAAGTCCAGACCTAAACCCAAATGAGAAAACCTGTGGCAAGATTTGAAAACTGGAGATATATCCAGTGTGACTGGGCAATAATTTAGTCTCTGCATTTCTGAAGCTAGTGAAGGCAAACCCAGAAGGCTTACAGCAGCAACTGCAGCATAAAATGCCGATTTCTGGCTCAGGAGAATAGGACGTAAAGAAACTCATTTTCTTTAAAGAAAAAACAAAGAAAAAGAAAATTTATCATTTTCCTTCCATTTCACAGTTATGCACTATCCATATTGGTTTATTGGATAAATAATGTAGGTAACGTTACTCCAACTATTCCTTTTCAACATGACATTTTTTTTGTGTCAGTGTTTCCTTGCATTTGCAAATTACTTCATTCCACTTCCAGCTTTGGTTGTAAATCTGAGTCATTGATTTGACTCTTATTAATATGCCTTGTTTGTACGTTCTTTTGTGACTCTCTGATGTGTCAGTTCATAAATTCACAATGATCGTACAACCTCCTTTTCTCCTCATTGCTTCTCTCTGTCGCTCTTTGTTCCTGGGTCTTGGCTCTTCTCTCTGAGGGATTGTATCTGCTCACTCTTCCTCAGCCGAGATCATTTATCACACCGCCAAACAGCCGCAGGATTCCGGTCTCCACGCTCAGATTCTGTTTACTTCGACACTTTCTAGAACATGCAGTTCTTGGGGAAAATTGGTTTCAGCAAACGCTTTTTTCCTCCAGCGAGCTTGATATCCTCTGACTCTGCCCTCCTCGTCTCTCCCACCCTCTTGTTGATGTTAAAGCTGAGTCAACAGCTTATGGGCCGCGCCGCGCCATCAATCTCGGGACGCTAAGTGCATCATCCAGATAAACTACGTCTTTTAGTTGTCTTTTAGCAGATAGTTTTTTGTTTTTTGTTGTTGTTTTTTTTAAGAAAAAACCTTGTGTTGCAGATCTGCAGATGCACAGATCTTGAGACAAGGGCAAGAGAAGCAGAAGAATGGACTAGAAATAGAATAAAAATTTCATTAATTGTCCTTCATTGGGGAAATTCGAAGAAAGAGATAGAAGCCCTGTCCAAATATAAACTCATGCTTTTATTTCTCAGAGAAAAATTCTGATTCATTTCAATTTATATTTGATGTCCAAAAGCTACTCTTGTTTTGTTTTGTTTTTTCTAACACAGAAAGAAAAAGAGGGCATGTGAAAAGTTGGTAGTTTTGTGTGGGAAAATTAGATGCAAATGGAACCATCAACATTTTGCAAAGCATCTAGATCAATTCAGTTCCGGTCCAGTTCTCTAGAGCTGCCATCCTGCAACCTTTAGCCACGTCAAACATCTGAATTCCCTAATCAATTCTGCAGAGATCTGGTAGCAACACATTCATTTGATCTGGAGCAGAGATGCCTCTAAAAATTGCATGATACTAGATCTCGAGGACTTGATATGGGCACTCTGGGTCTAGATTATTATAGGGAGGGTATTCACCTTGTTCCTTGTTCCAATGATGCTTTGTGGAAAATCTCTCGGCAACTCGTAGGCCGGCATTTTAACATGTAAACAAACTGTCCTTTGTGGAGCAGATATGGAAGAAAAGCATGTGGCAACGTCAGCTATTGCATCTTAAATCTGGAAAAACCCTGTTATAGAGACTGCTGAGATCAGAGCTAAAAGAAAAATACACATATTTCTGCTGGAGCAAGAAAGGCTGTTGTAAACATGTGCTCAGTCATTCTGAAATAGCAGTGAAATATTCTCTTTGGGTTGACAAATTAATTGCAGTTTATTAGTTTTTATGTTCTCGCTATGACCACTGCCTTTTAGTGGTTTTGTTTGATGCACAGTGCCTCATATCGTCTTATCTTTACTGCACTCATGATTCCAACCAGCTTCCCAGAATTTTATTCCAAGCGTTAATTATTCAGTTCATGTCTCCATTCACTAAAAGATACATCAATCGTGAGTATTAATCGAGCCGACTCTGTGGGTAGTTTGATTATTCTGTTTAGACTTGTGTTTGTAGTTGGAGCAATTATATAATACGTACAAAATGAGTAAGGACTTAGCCATACAAAGGGATTCAAATGTATTCTATGTGGTTTCTGCATCGTCATATTCCCCTTGCTTGTGTTGAGAGAGAAACTTGAGAAGAAATGTAATTTAAAAACTTGTAGGCTACAGGATTATAATTTCTGTTCTATGGCTTATCTTAAAGAAAATATTGAATCTTGACAATATGGCACTGAGTTGGTTCAAGTGACTACATTATTATAACATTGTGCATGTTCAAACATTCACAGACACACAAGGATCTTGCCAAACTGTCTCAGTCCTGCGGAAGGTCACCTTGGCTTCAGATCGAGTAAGAGGTCACAGATAATAATCAAAGCTACTCATAGGCATAGGGAGAAGATGGTTTCTTCCACTCCCCACCTCTTTGATGGCTCCTTACTGAGTAATTCAGACTGAATAATGCAACTCTCTCATGCCCCTCACATGAAGCACACAGGTGTAGAGGATAGTGCTTCTAGGTTTTTTTGGCCTCAGGAGGGTTTTTGCTTCAGGCTTTTATATATATATATATATATATATATATATATATATATATATATATATATATATATATATATATATATATATATATATATAGTAAAGATTTATTTGTAAGAAATTCCTCCAACTTGATCAATGCTACACTGATAACATAGAGTTCTGTGTTTTCTGAAGTTTACAGTCAACATCCATCTACCAGGAAATGTTAGAGCACTTCCTGTTTTGTCCTGCTTTATGGAGATCATGATTTTATTTTCCAGATGGACCTGGTACCAGCACATGCTCAAAGGAACCAAAAACTCGTTCAGTGACCTTTGGTCACTTGTCCTAACCCTTCACATAACTCATGCTGTACATTTTTTTCAAAGTACAGTTCTTCCCCCCTCCCCCACTGTTCCAATACAACCTGGAATAATAGATGTCAAGTATTGACTCCTGATAAATTCGCCAATACTAGTCATTAGAAGAGTCGGTGGTCATAATCAGCTACACACACACTTTGTCTTTAATTTTACTGTCAGTGTCAGGAATGCGAAAAGAACATCAGCAACAATAACGACGACACAGAGGGATATTCCTTCTCTACTGAGTGAGCCATCCCTTCCTCAGTCCTCTCATCTGTCTCTGTCTCAGCAAACTCAGTTATGGTGCAGTGAGGAAAAAAAATCTTGTGTAAATTGAAAAGGATGGATGAGTAAGAGAGTGAAGATAATGAATGTGTGTGTATGCACGCATCTGTCATGTTTTTTTGTTTTGTTTCGTTTGAGATGTGCACGCTAAGCATCAGAGCATCAGTGTCAGCCGTCTCCTGCACCTCATTTCCCAGGCTGAATCAGGCGTAGAGCTGTTTGCTCTTTACCGGTGTGTCTGTGTCAAATGTGAACGCTTAAAGTATGGCCACACGTACAACATAAGGCAAAGATAAACGGAATAAATACAAAAATGAGCTCCATTTTTAGCATGCACTCTAGCAAGCTAGCCAAGTTGAGCCAAAAATGCAACATCAAAAAACTGATTGGCTAGGGGTTGGTGTCATTGGATGAACCATCAGAGCAACTCTGACAAGAATCAAACTTGCTATAACAACTGAGCGCATTCCAAGACTTGAGGAAAATGGCAGTCCTAATTTTAAAGCTGCATTTGGCGGCACAAACAAATCACATCGTGTCACTTTTTCAGGCTGCCTTGCTACTAAGATCGCAATCCTAGAAGAGCCAGTGGGACCGAGCTGAGTTAGTCCATGCAAGTCGTAGTAAACTGAGAATCTAATGAACCTTTTGAAGGAATGTTTTTTGTTTGTTCTTTGGTTACTGCTAAGATGACAAAATGTGTGTGACAGAAATTTTGTTGCACGGAAGTATGAATTTCACCTTACAGGTGGTATAAAATTTCCATTTCCAGTATTTTAAGATGCTAGTGCATCAAACAGCCTCTTTCATCTCTTTGGAGACCAAAACAGCAGGATTTAAATTGATTATCAACTAAATCAATTTAAATCCTTGGTGCCTAATGCCTGCCCATCAGCCTGTGTGCAGTGTCCATGGTAACCAACCGCTGCTTCGGTGGATGGGAGACGTTCGTCTGCATTCTTTCCATGAACGCTGTAGAGTTTAACTCAGACATGTGGACAATTAAAATGTATGTCTTGCAAAGGACCAACACTAATTAAAGCCCAGATTATAACTTACTGTGATTTATTAAATCCATCTACTTTACAGTTCAACTAGGCCAGACTGGCTGTGTTTAGCCACTTATTCTTGACCAAAACAACAGTGATGGCATCCATCAACTAGAGGCTGGTTGTGTGATAACATAGCACACCCACATTAATTTCATTGTTTGACTGCATATTTCTTGACATACAGAACTTAACTCTTACAGTGTCAAATCTGAAACTCCACAAACAGCACAGAAGATGTTTTTTTCTTCCTCAGGAAGCAAATCTCTCTCCAGGCGCTTTTCTGTAGATTCTTTTGAAAAGTCTGCATGACGCCAAACGCGGCGCTCGAATGTTAATACTGCTCTTGCAAAATCTATTCACATGCATACACTTATGCTATGAGGCAAAAAAAGAGGGGAAAAGAATTAAATAAAAACAATAGCTCAACTGAAACAGCTGCAGCCATACAGCGAGATGAAAAGAAACTCAGACAAGGCCTGTGAGTCCCGGCTATGGTCTTGCGGTAATTGTTGCATAACTTCGCTTAATGGGCTGCTGCTTCCAGACGAGGCCAGCCACAGACCTGTGTGGGAAGAGGTTCATTATTCTGTTTTCTAAATGCTCGGAGTGTGATCTCAGCACTCTCTTTGCTGGCCATTTTCTTCTCCACGGTTTTCTCGAGACGAATTGAGCTCGGGAGACGGAGGAATCTGCCCACAGGGCCGCTCACACGCCGGCGTAAGTCCAGCAGGATGTAATGTATTTGTAAATTGGACGCAGTCAGACACACACCTACGTACAGTAGCTCCGGCAAACAAAACATTAAAGTGAATGTCATTTTTACTGCTATTCCGCAGGATTTCAAACCCTCTTTTTGCATTTGACAGAAAGTAATCGAGTGGTAAACACTGCGTCCCTTAAAGCCCAGACAAGCTCTCTAGATCTGCACTGCTTGTGCACTGTCGAAGCTTTTGAATGTGTTGCGGACGGCAGCCATAGAAAGTCATTCTTTCACATCAGACTATTGCTTTTCACAGACTGCCAACAAAACCCGAAACCTTCCCATGCGGAGCCGCTTTGTGACCTTTGATGAAATGCCGTGCTCCTCTTCTGTTTAAAGGGTTCTGTGTTGCAGCTTGCAGGCTTATCGCGGAACCACAGATGTGCTCATAAACATCCTATAAGAGTAACTGTTGGCAAATTGGTTTCTCTTCTGCTGCCTTTTTCTCTTGAAGATTAAATCACTTTGGTTTTGCAAGGTGGGCGAGCCTCGGAGAACCTTCTAAATTAGAACGCAATGTCTGGGATCCATGATCGTAATCATTCCAGTGACCTTTAAGTCTCATTGTGTTTGTCTTCCTGCTTCTTGCTGATATATCCATTCCCCACGTGTCGCTGCCCTCCTTTTTCATTTCTTCGGTCTCTCTGTGACGCGTTCTGGTCGGCTGGTTCCGGTTCTCTCCACTCTCTAATAGGCTGTTAGGGCTGACACCTCGGTGCATTGGGCTCTGGCAGATTCAGTATGCTATTTCCTGTTTGTCCTTTTCTGAAAGTGTCTGCGTGCGATTGTCTGGAGTTGGAATCAAGTTAATGACCTTTACCCAGTCTTTCAGCATCCTCCGCTGCCTCCTCTGGTACCTCATTAATGACGGAGCTGACATTATGAAACATGAGGGGGTCAATAGTTTGCAAAAGCTGCTTTCTGGTTTACATTTACATTCATAAAGAGTAGTGCTAGAACTGCCTAAAAAAGTCTATATGAGATTTCCTTTTAACAATCACCTTCACTCTGGCAACTGTGCATTGCAGTAAAAAAAAACAACTCCTCTGTATTGCTTTTATTTTGAGTGTTCATTGAATAACCTCAAAAGTCCTGTTATGTCAGTAAATTGTCAGTTTTATAAGATAAAGATAAAACTAATTTAAACGTCAAGGTAAAAAAAAAAATCAATCTAAGAAATAGCACCTCTGATTCTGCCTGAGTGATATTTATCTCTGAACATTTTGCACAATGAATTTAGCACAGTCATTTGGAAATATACCGTATGTACCGTATTATAGATATTGTCAATTGTTGAGTTCTTTGTTATTAACTTCTTGAATTAGCTCACAGAACACAACACCTTCCAAAGTAATGTAAAACTTTTATGGGGGGTTTTCTGTTTAATTTTGACAGGTTATGACTGTAATTTTTGATGGATTTTATGTGAAAGACTACCATACGGTAGATCATAATTGTATGGGGGGAAAGTGATAAATGGTTTTCTTTCTTTTTAATGAGGAAAAATCTTCAAAGAGTGACTTTTATTTGCATTCTATGTCCCCAAGTCAATGCTCTGCTGAGTGGAACTAAAGTTTTGCTGAAATTCAAGATGGACGTTTTTTGAAGTATGTCACATCTTGAGACTTCAGGCTCGCTTTCTTGTGTTCTTGATGGAAAGCAAAGTCTCAAGTCCTCTGCTTCCCCTAACAAGCTTCACTGTCCCTGGAGAAGGAAAGCATTCACACAGCATGATTGTATCACCACTATGATATCATCTCTTTTCTAATAAGGTGATTTCCCCCCCCCCCATGGCATTAATTGCCTTTGTTGAGCATCACCACTTTACACCACTTTACTCCCTGCAAGGATCACTTTCATGTGTTATTGCATCAAACTTCACTTGGCTATCTGAGTTTTTTTCACAGTGCGCCAACTTTGGTGTTGTTCTTGCTTTGATTTTTTTCTTGCTTCCATTTTTTTTGAGTATCTTTTCTTGCAATAATTTAGTTTTCTTTTATATGCCAATAAATGTGCGGGTGATGTAATAATTTAATGTGTCGATCATAAATTAAATATTTCATCTTTGTGTGTGTGTGTGTGTGTGTGTGTGTGTGTGTGTGTGTGCGTGTGCGTGTGCGTATGAACATTGTATTGACGTCTTGAACTGTGTATGACTTTCTATGGCACAGTAAAATAGTAAAAATTACATAATGTAACAGATTAACCACTCAGCCTCATAAAATGTTGCTACAAGACGTGAACTAAACTAAAAAGATTATGAAAATTCTTCAACATTGTTTGGTTTCTGCATTGCATTACCTAAATAAATTAACAAAACAAATCTATTTTCTTGCAGTCAGGATTAGTAGTTGCATCATATCGGTACGAAAAGGTAAAACCACTGCCATTTTAAAGCAGACACTTTGTGCACTCCAGTGAGATCCACAATAGTCCTTCTTTCAGGTATTCTGTCTGAGATCACTCTCCCAGTATAACTCATTTACAATCTTGTGTGCTGTGCCATTCATCTGAGCTACAGTGGACGATGAAGATCTGCCCAGAGCAGGGCGATAAAGAATGGGACAGACATCCGGAATACAGACTGGGGTAAAGAGAGGGAGAGAAAATAAACGATGACAGCTTTGGGTCTTTAAAGGAAGAGCTATAGGAGGAAGAGGCAGAATAAATGGCTTGGCCGGTGCCTGCAGACTGTGTTGTCCCTTAATCTGGACTTTTTAGGAGGATCGCCACGACAACGTAGAAAAACTGGTTTCTGTAAATCGTCAGTGCAATCCGTGGGAAATGCTTCGATGTATGGTGGAGGTTTAAGCTGTTTGGAAAAC
Organism: Poecilia latipinna; assembly: GCF_001443285.1. Classification (NCBI taxonomy): domain Eukaryota; kingdom Metazoa; phylum Chordata; class Actinopteri; order Cyprinodontiformes; family Poeciliidae; genus Poecilia; species Poecilia latipinna. Next base: position 12,114 of record NW_015112925.1, read on the forward strand.
ATTCTGCTGTCTGGAGCAATGGAGCATCGCTCTATAGTGACCAGCTGCTCTTCAGAGGAGAGTCTGCTAACAACATTCAGTGAAACAGGAACAGATGCTCTGTGCTTTCTGGAGACTCCTCACATATGGTCAGAGGCTGAAACCACACTATAACCTTTTTTATTTCGGATTACTGATCTTCATCATTATAAGAAGAAATGTGTCCAACATGATGGGGGCCGGGGGGGACTTCAGACAGCTAAAAGAGTGAAAATATTGGTGAGTTTCAGGTGTTTATCACAAGTCTAATGGAAGACCTGGTTATCTGTGATGGACAAGCAGTGTAAGACTCACGATTTCTGACACGTTTTCTTTACTCAGTAACATGACTATCAGCTCAGCTGGTTGCTTAATCAGTTTAATGCTTTTCTTACTGCCTTACTAAATCTTTTTAATGGTTTTAATTGTTTACTTTCTAATGATTGCCAGAACGAATGTTCTGACAGATAGTGACGGCTCATCAATAATCCATGTGCCCACTGGAAAAGTCGTGTTTCGGATCTCTGCGGTGTGAGAGCTGTTCTCCTGCCTTATTCAGTTTTAAATCACGTCGACGGGTCGCTCAGCGTCGGGTCAGGTTCACAGAGAGTCTCAGGGGTATTGGCCCACATCCTTGTCCTTTGACCTTCAGTCTACTGTGATGTTGGTGATGGGATAAGATGGTTGTGTGAACTGTGCGGGAACAGTGGAAGCATAAGACAAATTTTTCGCATGCTAGTTTTATTATGTGGGTACAAATCAGGTAACCATTAGCTATTTGTGATCTTCTTGGAGTAAACAAAACATTTCCATCAACTACAATCTTTGAAAAACCGATTAAGTCTTGGGAAATAAAGAAGTGTTAGCAGTTTGGACTCATCTCTGGTTTGCATACAGAGACCATTCCTCCTTAGACTATCTCTCCAGATTATCAGCAGTCCTTGGTAGTCTTTCTCTCTTCAGCCCTTGATATTGCAGTGACCACAGAACAAAGCTAGTTTTATGTCTAGTGAGTTTCTGTGTTGGCTTTGTTGTGCATCTTGGATCCTTATCCCATTAAAATTCCTGATTTCAATCCCATTGTTTTATTCTTTTGGTACAATCCGTCAGATTAACATCAAGACCCCTGAATGTCCAAGATCGTGTTGTTTTGCACTCTAACAAGCTTCCCAGGACCATTAGAAGAGAAAGCAGCCCAAAACCAACACAGGTCCTCAACCATAATCAACAGCAGGAGGCATTAGGTGCTACATTATTCATCTGCTGAATCTTAGTCAGGTCTACTCAGAATACACAGTTCTAGTTTAACCCTGTTTTGGTTTAGCAAACTCTAAATGCTGATTACTGTGGTGGACGGAAATCACTTTTTCCCCAGCATCGCTTCTAAACAACTGATTGTAAAGAAGGTAATCAACCTGAGATGCTACTCCTTGCAGCAGTTCCCTACCAGCGAGCTTTGGAGATTTTCTTCATTGTGTCGGAAAGATAAACATGGCTTCATGCATCCGTCTTTGTCGCAGTTCCAGCTGTTTAAGTTGTGTCATTCATTGCTCTGACCGTAGCGAGAAAGAGAGGGAGATTGAAGGCATACTGTTTTAAACCTCGGTAAACCACACTGTGCCAGATCAAAGGAAGAGCGGACACAAGGGACAGAGGACACAATAAAGGAATTCAAGAAGGACACGAGAAAAGGACAGAGGAAAGACAGAATGGAGAACAGCTCAATCAAAGAATGACATAAATGAGCAACCTTTCACTGAACCAAGATGGAAGGACACAAGGGAGGAATGACATAATGAGCAAGGAATGAAGAACTCACAGAAGGGGGAAGGATATGAGGAAAGAAGGATACAATGAAGGCAAGAAGGGATCAAATCCAGTTCCATGCCTTTTTAGATCGCATAGACACCCTGTAACATGAAGGAGTGGTTGCAAACTGTGTCAGATGTGTTTTTGATGATGCCATGGTGACGCAGTCAGCTATTTGCTCTTCAGTTATATGTAAACTAACTGGTTCCTCTAAAGCCCAGATCACGTGGCAAGATTTAAAGCCGATTTTCAAAACCTGAGATGACACAGAAGAAATCTTAGGTATAGCATGTTTAGTCGTACAGTGTGTGGTGTTGAGCAAGGCACCACAGTCAAACTTGGTGGGACAAAAATTGGCATAAAGTATCTTGCCTTGTTAGCTTAGCATTAGAAATTGCATCAGTCATTTGAAATGAAGTGAAGACATGGAACCAAACTTAATTCTCTCAGAGTCATGGCTTTCACTTGAAGGGCTGCGAGTCCCTCTGCTTGAAACATGCTCAGATGTCGCGCAGTCAGGAAGCATACATCCCTTCATTTCTGCTGTCAGTTTATTCTTTTTATCTCTACTAATATAAAGACAGTAACAATGTCCATCAAACATTTTATTCATTTCATTTCCAGCAGAAGAGCTTTAACCTTCCAAACAGCCACTTTAATCTACCCATGCAGCTGAAAGCAATCTTCTCTTATTTCCTTTCTATTATCATGACCAGTGAGTCACACAGGGAAAATTTTAGCCCTGAATGCAGTAGTTTGTTTGATATTTCTTTTTTTTTTTTTTCAGTTAACCCTCCCTCCCTCATCACCTTTTTTTTTTTTTTACTACCCTGTCTCTACGGCAACTTCAGCAGAGGCTGAACCAATTCATTAGAAGGCTCAGAAAGTCGATTATGCTAATATTTTTCTTGCTACAGGGCTTCCAACGTCAGCTACTCTTCATAAACTTTCATATATTTTATTTAGACCTAATTCAGATCGGAAAATTGGCTCTCTGAAGTACAGAGGGCAAAAGGGTTTTAGATAAGAGGGGAAGGGCGAGGAGGAGGGAGACGGTGGCTCCGCACAGAGCGGAGTGCAGTGATGATGAAGGAAGGGTAAGCCTGGTGTCAGGGGACCATCCACAGGAATCCCTCTTATTTATTCATGCAGCTGCTGAGCATCGGGGAATCTCCCAGCCTCATTATGAAACGAGTATTTGCACAAGCTTAGAGAACAGGAGAGCTCTTGCTTGAAAGCCTCCGCTTATCCGCCCTACTCTCCTCCTCTCGTCATCACTTTTTTAGATCAGATTACTCAAGGGGAGCCATGTCAAGCTTCATTCACCGAGATGCTTCTCCAACTGTCCTAAATCCCTCAGTTTTTTTTTATTTATTTTTTTTTCTGAAGGGCAAGCAACGTCTATAAAAAGTTTGTGTTGCTGCATGGGAGGAGGCGAACGGGCGTGCAGCGGTTTCCTTTAGCTGACCATTTGTGTCATTGCTAACGTGACTAAAGACGGGAGTCTCATAACAAGGACCACCCACATGCTAAGTTTTCAAGGGTTGGATACTACCAACATACGGTGTGTTTTAGCTGTGTTGTTGTTTTATATATTTCCAGGACAACATACTTGAAGGAATAATGAGTTTGAAAAAATTTGACTGTAATAGCAGAGCAAAAAAAAATCTGTTTTATTGCACTACTAAAAAATTGCATCTCTAATCTTTCATAGACAGATCGATAAAAGTACAAAACGGGGGAGAAATACTTTCTTGCTAGCTTGTATTGTTGATAGTAGTACCTATTCCCTCAGTCTACCAACTAGACACACTTGGATTTTAATGGTTTCGAAGCTGAAAATGGAGCTCTGTTTTCATTACTGCAACAAAACAGCATCCCCACAAATCTCTCTTTTCTTTCCCATTTAGAAGAGTTAACAGGGGGTTTGGGTATAAGTGTTTCATCAAGGCAGAAGATCGTGAATTAATACCTGATAGGTCCTAACACACTGAAGGATAAGTAAATGACAATTCTTCCTCATCCACTTGAATGAACATAATCAGATGGATTTTTTTTTTTTGTAGAAAAATTATGCTACTGCAATAAAATGAATTTATTTTGAGTCTTTTTATACATCTTCAACGGGGATGCTAAAAGGTATAGATTATTCTACAATACAAACATGAAAGGACTGTTGTGGTTCCTTTCATGTTAATTAATCTTTGGCAACCTGTTGATAGTTTCCTGATCACAGTTTCACTAAATGCTAAGGATTTGTAGACATCTTTGGTCCTTAGTCTGAGACACAAAAAAGCAGAAATGTCTAAACTGTGATGCTTGAGTCTCCTTTTCATCACTGCCTCTCAGTCCAAATGGTGCCTTATGATGCATCAGCTCATTTCAGATTGGAGGTGAAACCTATTTATATTTCTGCCTCATGCGATGCCTGTGCCTTCCTCCTCTGGGGCCAGACAAAGATCAGAAAGACCCAGGCTTTTTTTTTATTTATTTGTTTTTTTGTTTTTTTTACCGGAGCTTGCTTCCATCTATTAAAATGACAAGGCTGGCTCGTGGCATGAAACTAAGGAGCTGAGGCCCATTGAGCTGGCCAGCTGATGGAGGCGGCGGATAATAAATCCAGGGTAGGAAAAGGTACAGGGAGAATGTGGCAGCTCAGTCAGCCTCAGGGGCACTCAGGATGCCTTTATTAGCATGGCTGTTTTATTCCACACCTCTTTCTCTCTTTCTCTCACCGACCAAAAGCATCAATATGCACACTTAATCTCAAGACAGCGATGTGCTGTGTATTTGTGCTGTAAGGCACATTTTTTTCTCTGTTTTATTCATTTTAACTAGGCGACTATAGGAAGATGTGCACACGTTGGCAAAAGCATACTTTTAATTTAGATTTACAGCGGTAATACAAACAAATCATAAACAGAATGTGTATATATATATATATATATATATATATATATATATATATATATATATATATAAATATAATAACTTTTCTAGTTATAGTGTCCAGTCAAAGTGCTTTAATTCACCAATATGCATGTCTGTAGGCAATCTAAGGCAGGTTATTTGCCCAGGTGGTCATTGTCATGAGTTAGGAGGAATCTGGAATAGAATAGAATAGAATAGAATCTTCGTTGTCATCTGTCAAACATTGTTCAAAGGAATTTGGGTGCAATTCTCTAGACAAAAACAATGTCTCACTTAAAAGTAGACTTTAACTAATTACTGATATTGCACTTATCCCTTTATAAAACTTAAAACTGTATTCAATTACAGATATAAAAATAAGCAAGGTCAAATTGATTACTTTGCAGCACTCAGCATAGTCATGGCAAATGGGTAAAAACTGTTTCTCAGTCTGTTGGCTCTGGTCTCTGCAAATCTGAAGCATTTGCCCGAAGGCAGGCGTTCGACTGGTATGTGCAAAGTCAAGCTACTCCACCCCACTGAGTCACAGTTGCCCACTTAGTTTTGCATTCATTTCCAGAAGAAGATAACCCTTGGCTAAGGTCCGCTACTCTGTTGCGTCTTTGGCGTGACTCGTCCGGTGTGTGCTGGCGGTGAAAACTGGTGGGCATCAAATGATTCATCGCACTCCCAGTGTGTTCTCGCTCGAAATCCCACAGCCGACTGGTCGCACAGACTGTCTGCCATCACTACATTTCACCCTCGAGCTGCCAGGCTTGCTAACCCTTTCATAAATCAACCTTTACGGTGCAGTCACAAGCTTTCTCGGTGACTCAGAGGTGTAATAGTGGCAGCCCCCTCCCGTCCCACGTCGGTCCTTTCAGAAAGAACACGTGTGACAATAACTATTCAAAACAGAAAAGCAATAAAATATTTAAAAATATTGGTAACTGCACTTATAACAGCGTTATCGATGCTATGTACGGTCTGTGACTGCCCAGGTTTTTTTTAATAAATTCAAAAAATTGGAATATTATTGAAAACGTTACTTTTTTCAGTAACTTAGTTCACTAAGTAAAATACATGCAGACTAATATGTTAAAAGCTTTATTTTTCTTTCTTTCACCCACCAAAAGCATAATTATGATTATTTTCTGTTTATAGCTAATAAAAAAATTCAATAATTAAGATTTGAATATTACATCAGACAAAAAAAAGACAAAACATTCAATTACAAAAAAATGTTGCTCAGTGTTCCAAAAAGCTAAATTTGCCTTTCTTCCAAACAAAACTACCACTGCAGAAATGTGTGGGGGAGGGGAAACTGCATTATTCTATGCTTCAAGCAGCTGAAAACCCTCTGGTACTCCGTCTCTAGAATCTCATTTAAATATCTGTGGGAAATGTTTGGTGGGAATTATTTTATCAGGCATTGGACTGACAGAAGAACTAATACTCAAGATCCACTTTCAAAAGTTATGAGAAAGTCCGGTTCACCGGATATGAGATGGAAATAATTGAGGTTTGATTAGGGACTTGTGCACAGAAGTGCGGTCTGCATGTTTTTGTGAAGCTGAGCAGCAGAATGGACATTTGTTTTATTTCTTTCAGCAGTAAATCTGTTTTGGTTTGGGCTCATCATTAGCGCGGCAGCGTCTGAAAAAGCCAAACAAGAGCAGAAGGAGCTGCGAGATTAAACGCAAAGTTGGCAGAGATTCATGCAATCCAGTACAGCAGTGCTGGAGGAAAAGAGAGCCCTTTTCTCCAAGCTTTTTCCTAAACCCTCTCTGTTATGGATCTATTATTTCTTATGTAATGACGCGCTCTGTGCCAGGGTCTGTCGGGCTGTCATTGAAGCCCCCAGTGGCCTTTTTCTTCCAATAATGGAAGAAAAGGGCTTGAAAAACTGATGCAGTGTCAAGTCTGAAAACCCGAGCATTCACCCAACAGTCAGACACAATGGCTTTCAAAGCTTTGTTGGGTGTAAGAAAGATGTCAGTGAGTCCTTTTTAAAAAGCAATTTTTGTACTTTGCAAACAGACCACCAGCCTTTTCAGTCCAATATGGAACCGCCCTCATAATTTAACCCACTTACTTTGGAACAAACAAGCATTTTATTAATTTTTCAAGGGGATTAAATAATTACTCTCAAAGCACTCCACTTGCATAACTGTCATGTTTTGTGGCTTAATCCATGGCTGCTAAAATAAAGTTAGCTCTTTTTGACCCAGTACTGTGTCTCCTTCGTCTCATCTGCAGGGTTTTTAGGACGCAGTCACTTGAATGGTATTACAACAACGTGAAGAGCCGCTTCAAGAGGTTCGGCAGCGCCAAGGTTCTGAAAACTCTGTACAGGAAGCACATCATCGAGAGAGGAGCGTTCTCTGATCTCCCAGGTAACTTCAGCGTCTGTCTTTCCTTTGACTGGCCGTGTGTGTGTTTATGTGTGTGTGTGAACTACATCAAGTCGCCGGCCTGCTGCCACATTAGACATGGTTGGATGAAAGGGATCTGTCTGGTTTGGCCAGAGACGTGTCAGACTTCATCAAGCCAAAGTTGTCGGGTCTTAGTTGGATCCACGGATAGGCTTATTATTCTGCTTTGGTAAATGATCACTCATTTTTCTTTTACCAACACATTTTGCCCTGTCTTTCTCTGAAGGATTGGCTTCTTTCTGTCTGACAGGCTTCAGTAGCGTTTTTCCTCACAGACTCAGATCTCTAACATCAGCTTTATGCCACTTGGAAAAACTTTGTTCTTCAATTTCTTGAGGCTGGGTTGTGATGCATTTTGAGATATTTTAGCCTACTTCCTGTTGCCACCCTGGTTCTGTTTCAGAGATCTCTTGACTCTACAGGTTTGGAAGTATTAAACCTGAATGTGACTAAACTCAACCAAACAAGGTAGTTCATATTTTAACAAGCTGGTAATTTCTTCATTTATGTTTTTCACACAGGATCTGGTAGGTGAAGACATTTTTGTTCCTTTAGTAAAGGAAGCTATTGTTTTAAAAATGGCAGTTTGGATTATTGCTCGCTACTGGACATGAAAATGGTTTTATCCCGAAACATTTTGGTGCGACAAACATTTTGTCTTCCATTTTTGGAAAATATCTGCTGCAATTCCTTTGCGTTTGAGTTGAGAAAAGTGGGAAAACTGTCGATGAGCTTCTTCCTTGTCGCCGTTCTCCTTGTTAATCTCCTGTGACCAGTTGGCATCCTGCTCAGGGCGGCGGCGGCCAAGTGGGCTTCTGTTTTTAACCGGCTCACGTTGAACTCCGTTCTGACCCAGTTGCATCTCGATCAGGCTGTGTCTGCGGCCCGACAAAGAGGCATTATTTCATATCCTAATTCATGGGATTACGGGGATGAAGAGCAAACAGACGGGATGATTCGGATCGGGAATAAGGCACCAGTGGATGAGCTTGAGACGAAGGGATGTTTGGGAATCTGTTGAATCTACAACATAAATGGTGTAAATCACCAGGTATCGTTAGACTCACTGCGGAAAGGATGCATTTTTGAAATTTTCAAAATAGAAATTTGAATCATTTAGCTGTCTAAATTATTTAATTCTGTTGGGTTTACACCAATATTTCATCCATTAAGCACAACTGTTAGGAAGTCAAATATCAATGTGAGTTGCTACGTCTGTCATTTTTAAAATCATTTTGATCTTTTCCGCTGTAGGGTGGTCTAAACTTTTGAAGCTCTTCTCTGCTAAACTGTAGACTCGGACTAAATGAGCTCCTCTTGTATACTTCCATTTTGGTTTCCCTCTCCACTTCTGTTCATCCCTCCTCTCTATTCCTCCATCATCAGGGGTAGATCATGTTTCATTTCTAACACCAGCCAAATTGACTTTACTGCCTCCCCTGTATGATTTAAGCATGTAGGACTTTGACATGTTTGCATGCGAGTGTCCGGTAAGCCACTTGGATCTTCTTATAAGAGCGTCTTCAACTCTTGTAGGAGAGGCTGCTATGTTTACTTTTTCCTTCTGTCCCCCTTACGGAGTTCAATGTGAGAACAGACGTTGGTGTTGTACAGCTGGGAAAGGAAACTGCGGTTTTTATTTCCTTTTAACGTCAGATGCCATCTAAAACCTCCTTTTCAGTGAGTAATGGCGCATCTTAAGAGTTACATTGAATGTTTGAGAAGGATAGATTTTCAGTGCTCTGCAAAAGTATCAGTACTCCTTGAATTTTCCACCTCTGGCTACATTATAACTGCAAACATCATTACTTTTTGGGGGTATTTTTACAGACCGACATGCCATAGCACAGCAGTGATTTTTTATTTAGTCCCCTTAAGTGAATTAATCTTGTGCTGCTAATATAGATGGAAGTATTTTGAAGTATATTTGTACTACTTTCACTCATCTAGAGACAGACATTCACATCCATTCTTATTTGCCAAATATCTGAAGTTCACCCAGACAGCATCTGTGATCGTCATCTGCCAAGTTTTGCCGCAGATTGTAAATCCGCACTTTAACCCGTCTATTCTAACATATGAATACTGTATTCTTCAATACAGCGTTATTAATGTCTTTCAAATTTCCCTTCATTTTTTTCTCTCTAAAGTCTTTGAACTACAGATATTTATTTTATTTATTTTTTTATCAGAAGATTCTCGCTCTTTGGAAGCAAAATATAAAGGATGACTGATGACTCCAAGACTTTTGCACATGACTTTGCCATATTATTGCTTTTAAATAAAGGTGTCTGGCCTAATTTCTCTGTTAATAAAAACTGATGAGTGAAGCTGACTCAGCCCTGAACAGGAAGTCGCTGCAATGCTAGATCTATATGACGGAAATATAATTTTAGGGTGGTTGAAATGGCACATTTTATAAAACAGGTTGCTTTCACTGAAAGTCCCTACATTAAAGATGGCAAACTCAGTGGATCTAAGGACATTGCTAAAGCAGTTAAATTACTTATAAATGATTTAAAAAAAACAACAACAAAAAACACGCAGATTCCCTTATCATTTTGTGAGCTGCTATGTGTTACTATCCTTCACTCTGGTGCAAATATATATTTACCATAAATACCATATTGTGATAAAATAGTGCACAGTCTGTAGTGATCATGGAACCTGTTAGCTTTTTGCCTTTTTTTTTTTATTTATTTATTTTTTTATAAATCTCTTTTTTTTCCACCTCGTTTTTACACTCCTGTAAGAAACTACTTGAACATTTTTATGACGGGTAAATCATGTTTATTTCTTGTTCGGGGATTAGTGATGTCCTAGTTTTGCTCCCCTGCCTTTTCTGTTTGCCGTTGCATCCCTCAAAACATCCGTGGGAAGCTTTGCACCTAAAGATAAATGGAGAAATACTAAAGCCTAGTGCCACCTTCTCGCATGTGATTTTCTCTAGCGGAAAACCAAATAGAGGAAGGAAACTGCAGGATACGGTCGCAGGCGTTGAAGTATCAGAGCGCATACAGATCTAATCGTATGATCTCTGCAAAAATCAAAGAAAGAGATGTATTTGTGTGTCTACGTGTTCATGTGCAGTCTGTTGACTGATGCATGCAATGATAAGGAAAATGATATCAAGTTAGCATTTGCACGAATCTAATTATCTTCAGGGCATTTTTTATGGGTTTAAGCCAGGCTGCCTTCTGAGAATGCCATGGGACAGGTTTCGTATCGAGTCCTTTTTTGTTTTGGCACTTAAGTTTCAGGGGATACCAAGTTTTCTAGCTTAATGCAAAAACGTGGCTTTGTACGGTTGAACTAAAGTGAAAATCACTCTTAAAAGAAATTAAGATTCACACTTAATCTTAGCCTAGGGCTTCCCGTGTCATTAAGTGACTCCAAAATCCTGTATTTAATGGAAATCCAAAGTGTGTCTCTAAAGAGTGACCTTGGTTTTCGTTTCGGTGTTGTTCTGCCAGACCGGCAGCAGAATTTAACAGCGAACAGAGGCAGGTTCACTTTCAGCAGATCTATAATCAGCCTTTTCAGTGCACTTTGGAAAATGAACCTGCTGAACTGTGGCTGTGGTCTTTCAGACACTTGGCGGGCTTTTGGCCGCGCCGGAGCCGTTTGTCATGTCGGTGCCGTTTGAGCCGAAGGCTCGCGGACCCGGAGCTCCGGCTGGAAGGAGCGGAGGGCAAATGTTAAACAGGAGCCGCTACCGCCGGTAAAAGGCAAACATCTGAGCTCCGGGGTCGGATCCAAATGCTTTTATGCAGATTTATTCTTCTGTTTATGCATTCATATATGACCTAATTTTTGAAGTGATTTATGCAGGATTGGTTTTTTTTCCCCCTCCTATTACCGGCTGAACATTTCCAATCCCTCTAGGCTGTGTCTTTTATTTTATTTTTATTTGTTTATTTTTTCCTTGCTGCACCGTTCTCCTCTGCGTTCCTGCATTAGGGAAGATTAGTCCAATCAAAGACAGATTACTTGGGTTGCTTTCTGAAAAACTGTGAAAATTAATTACAGAGGACCCTTTGCTCCCTCGTTTTGTGTTTCATCTCCGTGATTTTCAATCTCCAAAAGCTTTTGTCATGGCTTGTTAATTTCTGCAAATACCCCACCCCCAATAAAAAAAAATCAGACACCAGTCAAAGCTCAGCCTGACAGTCATTACTATTTGGTTATATATGTTCCGCAGCAGGAAACAGCGACTGAGCTCTTGTTTGTGGTTTAATTTATGTTTATTACAGATTTAAATGTCAGCTCCATCACGTTACTGTAAACTCCCAACTTGAACCCAAATTAAAGAGACAATAGACCATATGTGTGTTTGTTCCTCTCCTCCACCAGCCTGAATGATATAAACAGTCATCCTGTCAGCTCAGCCATTGTTCTGAGGACTTTGTTTACGGGGCTCGTGTGTGCTGCCAGATGCTGCGCTGTAATTGAAAGCAAACCGTCTGGTCTGTCTGTCCTCCTCCTCCTCCTGCCGCCGCTGCTGCTGGCACTTCAGGAATGTTGTTAGCGGCTTGTTTATTTATACGTCCTCATTTCGCTTCATTTTTATTTAGAGGATCTCTGCTATTTTGTTTTTTTTGTTTTTTTAACTATGCGACTGTGTCCTGTTGTATTTTATTAGGATTTTAAATGAAAGGTCAACGGAAGAATGTAATAACTCTGAAGACGAAGGAAAGCATTACTGGTGTTTTAAAGCGATTTCTAGGAATAAAAACCCAAAAAGAAAGAGCGACAGTCAGTTTAACGAACTTCTTAAGCGCTCCATTCCCGTTCTGAAACATGGTGGTGGCAGCATCATTCTGTGGGGATGCTTTTGGTTAGCCAGTGACGGGGAAACTACTCATGATAAATGTGACAATGGGAGGAGCTAAAATAGGGCAATACTGAATAAAAAGCCTTTGGGGAAAGACTTGAGACTGGAACAGAAATTCACCTTAATGAGACACATCTCGAGCTACGGTTGAATTTGTATCAAAGCACCATTGCATCGAAACCACTACTGCCATCTGTTGGCAAAAGTAAATATCAGCTGATATTTGTGTGTAAAGTAGGTGAGGTTTTCAAAAATCCAACGCAAAATGACACAAAACAGAACTTATTTAATGCTAATAATCAAATAAGTGGTTCTAAAATGTTTGAACTAAGTCAAGCCAAGACTACATACGCAAAGCACTTTACAGGTATTTATTTGTAAAAAATAAAAGGCATTTATTATGCACTTTTTTTGTATCATCCCTGCAAATAAAATACACCAAAATCAGTTTCATTTGGCCAGTCTGTGCTCAGAAACAAGGAATTTGGTTCCACTTTGCCAAAAAAAAAAAAAAGATAATGCTTTTGTATGTGTGTGTATAAATATACAATGAATGTATACTTGTATTGTTTTAACAAAAGAGGATGATAAGGTTTTTTTGCCAGGCACCTCAGTTACTTCCTAAAAAACTTTCAGATCTTGCAAAATGTCTATGTTCTGCCGACAGGGATTCTGAATTCATGAATTGCATGTGGTGCTATGAGAAGAGGGGAAAAAAACACAGCGGATTGAAGTGCGGTGCTGCATTGGCGGTACATTCGTTGCCGCAGATTCGTCGGAATGCTGAAAGTTATTCTTGTCGAGATACTCGTGTCTTTGCTTCATCTCACTGTTGCATTTGGACAAGTAACGAGAAAAACAACCAAATTATTGCAATTAATATTCTTTCACAGTCACCCCTTGATGCGCTGCAACCTTAAAGACCGAATTTACCTCCGATATGTGCGGTTTTGTTGTTCTGCCGCTTCAGAATGCAGATTTTAGAGCTGATGTTTTCGTGCGGTTAGGAAGAGCTGCCTCTCTGGTTTACCTCAGCCAACTGTCTAGGATTCTCTGCAGAAGAACTCTGTGTTCTCGCCCATGCTGCGTGGGTTTCCTCCTGTTTCCTACCACACTCTGTTGCAATCAATCAACCCTAAAAAAGTCAATAATCTCTCTTAAGTAGTATAATCAGCATCTAAGGAGGGCAGGATTATTGGAGATGAAAGATTGCGATTGGCACATTTTGTTGTCATAATTCCTTTAACGCTTAAGTTCTCTAAACACTTATTGAAATCTTCGTCTTAACGACTTACAGTAAATTTGAACTGTCCTCAAGAAGACCGGCTATATATTCTGTAATATGGTGGATCGCTGCCACTCTGCATCAACTGATGTAATACTGTTTTATATTCCAGCAGCTATACTGCATCGTAGCTGTTGTTACATTATTCATAGAACTTATGGGTGAAAAGCATTCACTTACAGAATAACCAAATCCATTTGGTCTTATTAAAGCACCTAATTATGCATTTATTTATTAATTAGGCAGCAGAATCATTTTAAAACAACACATAAAGTAGTTTGGGTACATTGTATTTTTTTTTATTGTGTGCCTCTACTGTTGAAGGTTTGTAAATCCTCCTTTTGCCAATAGAACAATCCAATCTTAAATGATATAGATCTTTGATTATTTCTGTTTGAACAATCGATCAACCAAAGTCAGCACAACAGCTTCTCTTCAGGATTTGTGTTGAGGTGGTCATGGAGTTAGTTTGATCATGTCTATGTTTTGGGATTTTATTCTTTCAGAAGACTCAGTGACAAATGCATCCAGACAAAAACTTAACAAAAGTAAAATCTGCTTTGCTGTCCTTTTTAACTACATACTGTAGTTTTTTTTTTTTTTTTTTTTTTAATGGTTCATCAAAGTTACAAAGCATCCAGATCTCCACTTATTGTCAGGTAGTTGAAGTACTCCCATACTTTTAAAATAAAAAGTAAAAAAACCTTTATAATCTTGGTTTTAATCAGACTCTCTTTTACTAAGAAACAGATACACCAAATAGCTGCAGCTGATCTCCTTCTTAAAACTGAAATCATAAAAATCACGCCTCAACTAAAAATAATGATACACAGCAATAAACCATCAATGTCGTCAATGATACTGAGGAAATCGCAGCTGCCCTATTTCATGAAACACGATGCACCTTCCTGAAAATCCTCTTCACAACACATTAACTCAGCAACAGTGTCTTCAGTCAGAGGCTTCGTCAGAAGTGCTTTAACACAGACCGCTGCAAGAGATCTTGGCAGCTTATCAATAATGGCTACTGGTAGTATTAAACTGAACTGAATTGAATTTCTTCCCTTAAAACCAACACATGCTTCGCAGCTCAGCGTGTGTTCTCTTCTATTTCCTATTTCAAAGCTTGGCTAGGAGAAAAGGCTTTCTTTGATAATTCATATATTCCATCACATGTTCTATTTATATCCCAGGGCAAAAGAAAATCAGGGATATGCCACACTAAAGATAACGTAAAAGTGTACATTTGAGAATTTTTATAGGGTTTGGGTTGAAATAAAATCAAAATTTCAACTCTCCTCCTCAGCCTTTCAAATGCATAGATATATACAACAGTATTTGTAAAGGAAATGGATACAGTGCTCCTGTTTGCTAAAGGTTTAGCATATGCTTTGCATTCAATAACACGACGCCGCGGGCTCCTTCCGTATGACTGGCAAGTTTATTCAGCCCGTGCAGGCAGCGTTCGTTGTTTGCCTACTAGTCAGCGAGTGAATCTTTGGAGCCCCCCCCAACACAGTTTTCTCTGACAGCAGTACTTTTGTGTCTACATCGTCCTCCGCTGCTGCAGGTAATTCCACCGATCTGTTGTCGTCTTCAGAAACCATAATCCAGCTCTAACCAAGCAGAACCTGTTCATTCAACTGACGGGGGCGGAGGAAAGGTCAGAGGAGAGGGTGATGTTCTCTGGGGCTTCCTGCACTGGGCTGTGTGCAGGCTGGGGGTTTGGGGGAAGGGGGAAAGGATCTCCTCTAGGGAGTCAGATGTGCAGAGAAACATCAAACATTGTGTTTTCTTGTTGTGTCGCTGCATGTCGATGTGACAGGTGAAATTGCCGGTTTTTGCACTCCCGCTTTGAAAAATCTCGCAGCACTTTGACAAACAGCAGTTCTTCTTGAAACGATAAAGCGCACCTTGCAGACGGAGCTGCTGCTCCTGCTGAATGAAAAGTAGAGGAGGGGGGGGGGATGCTACTTTCTATTCTGATACATTTCAGGTTTTACTCTCAAAACGGTTTTTATTAAGTGTTTTTTTTTTCTGCCCTTTGCGAGAAGGCTCATGTTTAAAACTTAAGGGACTTGTCAAACTTTGAGTGTGAGAGCGATGAGTTTGTGTGCTGCTGTCTTGGCGGTTTGACAGCTATGGCAGAGCTACGTGAGCCTGGCCTGTGCTGCTTAACATCAGGTTCGCACCGAACCACCAGGCGCGTTCATCTGTGTCTGTCTCTGCCGCCTGGCCATCAGGCTGAGCAACGGGACCAAATTAACTACAGAATACGGGCATCTGGCTAAGGAGGGCAGAGGAAAATGACGACATGTTGGAATAAGTGTGTGAACGAACACGGATCCAAGTTTCTTTAATGTTTAGTCTGTTCTATGAGTTTCCATCGAACTTGTGTCAAGAAATGAAAATGAACCCAGAGGTGGATTTAGTGATGGACTTCTCTCTGCTTTGCCATGGTGGTTTGGCAATCAGCAGCTACGTTTTTTTTTTTGTTTGTTTGTTTTTTTCTGCAAGTTTCTAGTCTTTAAAAGCTGCATGTCCAAGTACAACCACTTCACTTTTACTGCTGGTTTAATGAGAAGCCCCCCAGGAGGCCTATCATACTGCAGCTAATGGGCCTCTGAGGGAATGTGAGCTTCTAAAAAGGGAAATCTTTTAACCAATAACCTTATCAGAGTGGTTCCTGTCCTTCAAATTAGACCAATTAACATATAATGTGACTGAATTCACCTTTATACCACATTTGCATTGCAGTAAATGTAGGTTTTCCTTGAGAATTGAGCAACATAAAGATAGCAGGACTGGAACAAAAAAATAAGGCTTCAGAATATTTTTGGCATATGTGTGTGTGATTGCTTTGAACCGGAAATTAAACGATGAGATGAGCTGTCATTTTGTTTAGTGAATATCACACTGAAACAGAACTTAACGGCCGACGAGACAACAGAACCGGGTTGGAAATCCAGTTGACAAAAAAGGTTTCATGACACGGCGCTCCAGCCGTAACCTACTTTTCACGTGGCTGCAGCTGCACCTTAAAGCAGCGCGATTTTTGCAGGATGTTGGAGTTTCGGTGTAAGGAGAGACGCTTTCATGGTTTCCCTCCCCTCCGTGTTTCAGAAAGCAGCGTTCACGACGGAAGCAACGACAACGATGGCAGCGTCTGCGGCAGCGACTCCGTCTTTTACAGGCAGAGTGAAGGTGAGAGATGCGTTGACGAGCGGTCGGCATTTGCGGCGCCGCAGACGGGAAGTAATTGCCGTCAAAATAATCTTTGCCGTTTCAGAGCCTTTATCTTTCGCGGGTTTTGTTGATATTCAGCACCACCGTCGACGTTTGACCCCTTCTCTGTTGTTCTAAACACATTCACACGCAAACACTTAAGCAGAAATCCACCCAAATATATATTTAGAAGCAGAAGATGGAGTTGATATCTTTTTTTGTGAATTCTCAATGCACCCAAGACAAAGTCTCCAAGCCCCTACAAAAACAACCTACAACTGTTGATTTTTTTTTTTTTTTTTTTTTTTTTTTTTCCGGTCTTTTTCCTGTTTGTTAAGAAATCACAAAAAATCTAAACTGAACTTGAGTAAGAAAATAAATATGTATTTTTGCCCTGCAAATGGCAAGTTAGATAACTTTCAGAGGCTTTAACCCCGACTTATGTGAATGTCTGAGCCATGTTTGTTGTTGTGGTAACAGGACACAGTATGGCCGAGACGCTCACAGTCGCCCTGCGTGTTGCTGAGGAAGCTATAGAGGAGGCCATCGCTAAGGCGGAGGAGTTCCGGGACAGTCTGGTAGGATGCCGTTTCACCTTTTTTATGTTCTTCTCCTAATTTAAATATTTAGATGACCAACTTTCCCAGCCATGTCCTACTTCTCTCCCTCTGACCTCTGCATAACTGAGTCTCTCTGAATGAAACGTGTGTGTGTGTGTGTGTGTGTGTGTGTGTGTGTGTGTGTGTGTGTGTGTGTGTGTGTGTGTGTGTGTGTGTGTGTGTGTGCAGGAGAAGCAGAATGAGGCTCGATATCTGCGGGACCACAAAGAAGAGCTCATAGAGGAACTTGCAACAACAATTGTGCAGAAGGTGAGCGGCGAGAGGCTGCTTTGTCTTTTTACTACATTTTTATTGCTCCGCATCATCAGCAATCAGTAACGGAACACATCATTATTAAAATGAGAATGAATAAATAATAATGAACTCGTCTTGGATCAGTTTGCATCGACGACGCATTCGAGCATGAAACATCGAGTAGTGAAGTAGGTTAATTGTAGTAAGATTATTCTTGTGTCCTACTTTGATAAGGAGGCTAAAGACTATTGGAGATAATGCATTGGTATGTTAGGATAGGTTTATTTTTCAGAGGATTCCATCTCTTTCTTTCTTTCTTTCTTTCTTTCTTTCTTTCTTTCTTTCTTTCTTTCTTTCTTTCTTTCTTTCTTTCTTTCTTTCTTTCTTTCTTTCTTTCTGTCATCCCTGTCAGATCATTCAGAGGAGGAAGCGATCAGAGATGCAGACAGAGTATGACTTTGTCTGGCCACAACCTCAATCTCTAGTCCAGACCAGTGAGCTGCCATCTCCTTCTCAACCTCACACTTCATCACAGGACCCTCTGAAGAACCCCTACCCTCTGTGGGTGAGTCCCACCATTTCATCCCAAAATGTCTGGATGGTGGGTGTAAACCGTGTCTGTGTGCAGAGACAGTTTTTGTTTTTGTCCCCTAACCTACAACCTCCATATTTGCAGTCTTGTTTGATAGCCCAGCTTATTTTTCTGCCTGTCCTATTGTGAACTTGTCGTTCCCTCCTTGTTCATGGAAAATTGAAAAACAAAGTGTGTGGACATGGTGCTTTGTGGAAAAATAATCAAATCTTCAGGTTTAAGAGGTAAAGGTCAGTGCGAGCTATCCAGACCACACACCTTAACAACCGTAAACCTGCCAGGCACGCGCACCCCCTTAGCTTGTTATTAACGAAGCACTTGAGGTTATTCCAAAAAAACACAGAACTTTCTCCATGTGATCATTTATCATTTATTTTGAGGATCCAGCACAATTGTTTTCTAATGGAGAGCTGCATTCTGCTGCAATTAAAAGACCAAGATAAAAAAAAGAATTAATTTACACAGAGTATTGCTTTAAAGGTGAAATGAACCCTAAAATTAACATTGATTTAGTAGAAATACTGGTCACTCTGTGGAGGCTTTACCTAGAATTCCCTCTAATATCACAGTTTTCTGGCCAATACTTGTTTTTCTCTCTACTGTAGATTTTCCCCCCTCAGGAAGTTAAAGTAAAGGAAACATATTCTTCTCTAAATGTCGCTTGAACATATTTCGGAAGCGGTTTTGGCTGATCTAAATAAAAAAAATCAAAAATTGGACCTAAGACAATCCAAGCAAGCCGTTTTAGTTTGCAATCCTTCCAGGTAATGTTTCAGTCTGGAGCGAAAAGACACGCTGCATTCACGAATTCGTAGCAAAAACCAACCAGCAGCAGATCGGCCTCCCACCGGATCCTGCCACCAGCCAGCAGGGACTCGCACCGATTTGTCATTGTCGTGTGTGTGAGCGGAGCATCAAAGCTGCGCCCCCCCTCCGGGCCTCTCAGTTTCCCGCTGTTTCACTCACGGCAGATCAAAGTCCTGCAAAATACGCGCGGATCCTCCTAAACTTCTCAGCCTGCCTGCTTATTAGCTTTCTGCAAACACACTCACCGAGACGCAGCGGATGCAAATGGACTCTCGGAGCCGCCTCACTGCTTGGCAGCACTACAGATTAAGATCATATCCCACTTGTTATAAGGCTTTTATCTTAAGAGCGTTTATCCTTTCTGGCTTTCCCTGAAGCTAAACACAGAAAGCTATTGTTAACTACTTTAAATAACGTCTTAATGAACTCTAAAATTATGAGCCCGCTTTGAAGATTTCATGTAAAATTAGAAGTTGTGCTCTGAAAATAAACAACCCCTTTAATTAATTTGTGTCCAGAGGGAGGTTTTGTTATTGGGAATCAGTGCATAGTATTTTATTTGCTTGTTTTGGAGCTCCACCTGCTGTTGGGACTATTAAATCACGACTACCATTGTTTTTTTTTCTTTCTTTTTTTTTGTTTTTTTTTTTTTTGCCCTGGACAAAATAAGGTGAAAACTAACTAAAGAAGTGTTCAATCGTCTTGCAGCGGTCCCGGTCAGCGTTCTCCCTCACAAGTGACGACTCCCCAGAGAAAGGTCCAGAGGAGGAGGAGGCGGCTGCTGCTGCCGCTGCCTCTGGCGGAGGCGCTCTGCAGGAGTTCGCTTCTCTAAAGAGGGAGGGCAAGGCTGCATCGCTACCTGGCTGGAAAAGCATGGATCGCTTGGACAACTCAAGTAAAAGATCCCAGTCTCGTTCACCTTATCGCTTGTCTTGATGCAGAGACTTAGAGAAGCATTTATACCCCTTTAACTCTTTCAGTATTTGTCACAAAGTGTTTAGTGTACCACAGAATGATTTACCCCAAGGATCTAAATCCTGTGGCTCTTTGAACTTTTCACAACTTTTTATAACTCTGGCTTAAAAAGACAAAGAATCAACTAATGTTTTAAATTTGAGTTTCATAAAAAAAACTGGTTGTACCAATTTTTTTTTTTTCATGTGATAAATGGTTTCTTAGCAACAGAATGACACACAAAAAAAATGAGTGAAATTGTTTTAGGTTTACTTTTGCTATCATTAAGTTGGAAACTTTTTTTTTTATGTTCCAAAACGTTCAATATCCCACATAAGAAAATGTATCCATCCTCTTTCTTGAAAATGTTTTATGCTTTTATTTTAAAACATAAAATCAGTTGGAAAATAGAGTTCTTTCAAAATGATAACAGATTTTCTGAAGTCGATATTTCTCAAAAATTATAAGTTGTCTTTTTTTAAAGAACATTTTCTGCTCTGAACAAGTCTTGTTTAGTTGGACAGACGGCAAATCTGGATTGTGCCTGCCGAAAAATGTCGTTCTACACAGTATTGACTCAGGGAGGCTAAATTCAAATCTATGCCACACTTTTCAGATTTTTTTTATTTCCAAAAAATGTTGAAAATCTTTTCTCTTTTCTTCTTCTTTTTCCTCAAACATCCTGATGGCTGTGCTTCCAGGTGCATCCTCGGTGCTGCAGAGCCCGGACGGAAACTGGATCGCTCTGCACAGCTCGCAGCTCTCCCGGCCCAGCCTGCTCACCAAGAGGAAGAGCCTGGTGTTCAGCGTCCTGGAGAAGGAGTCCAGGGTGGTCTCTGCGTACGACGAGATGGGCTCCGACTCGGAGGAGGAAGACGAGGACGACGACGGCGGATGGGGCGCGGCGCTCCAACAGTTTCGCCGCAAACTGTCCGATGAGACTTACTACACGGACTCGCAGCACGACCCCGAGTGGACTTACACCCAGCACCCCGCTGTTACCTCGCCGTCCTCTGGCCTGTACACCAACACGGAGACCCTCAACTCGGACTCCGAGGCTTCGTCGGTTCTGTCTGCGTGTCCTCGCAAACCCACTCACAACTTGTTGAGGAGGAAGGGACCGGCGGACTCTCAGCTGCATCCTCGCCAGCAGCCGCTGTACCATCCGCCCCTCCAGCAGAGCTTATCCCAACACTCAGCCCACACAGAGGCGCTGGATGTGAACTTTAACCCCAAGGTGACGCTTCCTTCACATATTTCATAGAGGCAAAAACTAATGGCAGGTTGGAGAAAAAACAATTTACCAAACTAGATCCATTCTATAGTAATTTGGCCTCTGGGTGAACTTGAGAAATAAACATTTGGACAAAACTGTTGGGATCCATCTTTTAATTACTGAAATAACATGAAGCTGACCCATGAAAATCAGACATTTCACCACTCCTGCTGTTTGTTTAGCAGGTGACGGGAGACAGCAGCGACGCGGACGACAAGCAGTGTGTCCGAAGATCACGGAGACGCAGGAAAAGCAGAAAGGAGTCGTCAACGGACCAGAACAAACCCGGAGGTCCAAACCATGCACAGTCCATCTACCCCTTAGCACAGGTAACTCTTCTAATGGTTGCTTATTTGTATCTCTTCATCTCTGCTGTGTCACCAACGATTTTGCTCATGTCTGCTACCAAACAGGTGTGTGTTTTTTTTTTTTTTTAATGCTGCTGCGTATTGATGATTTTAACTCCTGTGATTTGTGTGTTTCAGGAGAACAGTGGTTTTCTACTCAACGCCCTGCTGAAGAGAGGTTTAAGCGAGGAGCAGCCGGTGCCTGACGGTACGCTAGCAGCACCAGCTGCACCAGACGCCCTCAAACTAGATGCCCTGACAGCAGGAGAGCTAGAGCCCTCAAACACGGTGGCTTCATATTCTCCACCGCCCAACTCTGCTCAGCTTGACTCCGTATCCCCGGGGCCAGAGATCGTCTCCAGGAGCCCGGGGCCTGGATCTGGTTCTGGAGATTCTCTGGAAGTGGAAATACGATCTAAGCTCAGCCGGCTGGTCAGCCGAGGGAACAGCAAAGACGGCGTCTCATCCGACGAGGAGGACAAGCAGACGGAGAAAGAAAGCGAGAAGCAGAAAGAGAAATCGAGACCAAGAGAAACGGAGAGGCAAAGGCAGCGTGCAAGTGTCAAGAGAGAGAAAGAAAGCGGAGCGACGGAACAGGTGAACGGGCAGCAGATGAAACGGGCTGCCGGATTAGTGAAGAGCGCCTCGGCGCGAGAGGAAACGGGAGCTCAGGAGAGGAGGTTAGAGAAAAGAGCGGAGAGTTTCGTAGAGAGAGTAGCTGAGAAGGAGCAGAAAAGAGGAGAGGTGAACAGAGTAAGTAAGAAACAGCGCAAGAGAGACGGAGAGAAGGAGGCGGCGCAAAAAGGTGGAGCCAGGAGGAGCGGATCCAGTGCAAGTTCCCCTGCTGTTTCTCCTTCTTCCCAGGAGGGGGGGCTGTCGAACAACCAGGTGAGACAAGAGATTAGAAACACGTTCGTTCTCAGTCGTTCTCTGTCTCTGGCTTGTGTGCCTGTTCTGTCTTGCTTGTCTTCCATCATGGCATCCTTCAAAGTTGTATTTACACTGCTTTTGTCCTCCTTTGCGCTCACTGCTTCGGTGTGTTTCGTCTGCCTGGTTTTATTTGCCTTGTGTGTCTCTATGCGTGCGCGTGTGTGTGTGTTTGTATCAGGTGGGACAGAATGACTTGGAACAACAACAGAGGCTTCAGTTGCTCTCTTCCGTCTTGCAGCAGGTGAGATCATTGTGTGGCCGGAGAGCAAAGCGAGTCCTCCCGTCTTTGCAGGCTCTCAAATATCTGCTTCACTCTCGATGTAATCCGGCGTAGCGTAAAACTATTAAAGCGTATGAGTTGGCAACCTCTCTCTGTGGAAAAATATTTTTAATAATGAAAGCCTCCAAAGGTCAGAATGAATCACAGCCGGTGGTCCGGTAATTTTTCATCTGTGAAGCGCACGCCAAAGAAGTCTGCCTCCGTTCTCCTCTGCGCACGCTGCACTGCGAAAGTATTCATACCTGTTAAACAACCACAAACATCAGTTTATCTAATTGGGATTGTATCTCATGGAACCACAGAAAGCAGTGTGTGATTGCATAGCAGAATGGAAGGAGTATCTGGTGTTCAACATGTTGTAGAAATAAAAATGAGTTAGGTCTGCACAGTGGAGCAGATGGTATGACTGCTGCCAGAAGGTTGTGGGTTCAAATCCCTGCTGGAGTCTTTCTGCATGGAATTTGCATGTCCTCTCCAGGTACTTTGACTGTTTCATTAATTGGCCTCTTTTTAAATTTTCCTTCCCCTTTCTAATTATCTGTTACATTTTGTTTGTGTAGCACATAAAACAACAATAGTTGTAAGACTGATTTTAATAGCTGTAATGTGAGAAAAACTGGAAAAGAATCAGGGGTTGGTTACGTTTCTAAGCCTCTGTATGTCTGACTTTCCATTTAGAAAGGAAGACAACAGACAACTCATCTCAGATGTTTTTGAAAAAAATAAAATAAAATCAGATATGCACACATTAAATTAGTACAAATGGGGACGAATATCACACATCAAAACACAAGACAGTAAAATAAAATGCTTATGAAATAATTTTAATTAGAAGTCCTTACTGCAGCGTCTTAGCTTAATAGTTGTTTTCCAGTCAAATCAGCACAAAGTCAGGTAGAAACACACACACTCACACACCCCTCTGAAAAGTGAGAGTTATGGTTGGTCATTAGGGACATCATGAATGCTTCTCTGAGTCACGCCTGCTTCCGACACGGTTAATGGAAAATGTAGTCGTAACATCTACTTCTGTCGGTTTTCTTATCCGCCTTTTGGGAATTCATTGGGGGAGAAAAAGATTTCTATTTTTATTTTTTTGTCTTTTCTGTCCATTTTCAGCTTTTGCATCAAACGTGTGCTCTTTTCAAAGACAGCCGCGCAGAGTTCGGCTTTTATTAAATTAATCAACATGAAGTAGTGACTCTTCCATATTGCGTAGCCGCCCGGCTGATGTAATTATCCGCTATATTCCTCATCTGCGTCATCGTCAGCATGTACGTGCACAAATAGGACGCTGGCTTTTGTTTTTCAGAAAACATGAATAAAGATTCGTATCGGAGTAACATAAGCCTCGGTTCGTCTTTTCACCTGGTTTCCCTTTGAAAATAAATATTTTATTTCAAGGGACTTCTTGGTAAAATAACGGTTAATTAAGACGGATGATGGCTCGCTACTTCTGCAGGTGTTCAATTCTTGCCTGCGAGCAGAATTTCCTTAGACATTAGGAGCGGATCATTGGACGAAGCTACGTGCGATGCCGCAGGTCCGTGTTCCCGTTAGAAATTTAACAAGACGGCGAGAAAAAGAGGCTCAGAGTGAAAGAACAAACATAAACAGCCACACATACGTTAGATTGTTTGATGCCGGCTCCTTCCAGTGGACGAGGACGTCTTCACACGCGGCTCTATTGAGCGGCTCAGATCGATACATATCTCATGGCCGAGATCACTGAAGTGGGATGAAAGAAAAGATGCCACCTCCTTTGTTTTGTTCCCATCCATGTGGCTGCTTCTTCTAACATTATCTCAAAACACCTTTCAGAGAGTCACACTTGCTTAAAATAGGATCAATAAGCCTGAGAAGGGTCTGATCAAAGTGCCACCCAACGATTTATTCATTATTGATCAAAACACGTCTCCCTTTATGTCTGCAGTGTTTTGTCTCTTCAGGGGGAACACATCAGCCGCTGTTTTTGCTTTTACATCTTTGCTATTCAGTTATATATATACACACACACACACACTCCTTCACATGCACTGGAACCTGTGGCGAAGATGTGAAGAAAATTATTTAACTAATCTAAAAAAATAACTCATTTTTGCAAAATTATTTGGGGCTCAGTTATTGGTACCTTTAAGAAATTTTTGTAAAATAAACATAACTGGAACCGTTTTATTTAGAACCTGTAATTAGTAATCCAGTACTTCCTGTTTCCCATGCGTATAGAGAGCCATTTATTTTTTTCTTTATTTAATTTTGACTGAAATGGCTCTCCGTAAGCCAGAGTACCCACGCATGTATGGAGAGAACATCAAACTCCACACAGACCAGGGTTTGAACACACAGCTTTCTTGCTGACCAGTTTCCCACAACATAAATGTGATAAATTAGTAATCAAATTAGCTAATTCCTGCAAATTCATCTGTTTGTTAATCAACACGTGCTGTTCATTCTGATGCTGTTTTGATATTTAAGACACCACCCAGCTCTCTAAATTTGTCTGTCTGCTTTTGGGCATATTTCTCCTAATTTGTGTCGTATCTCATGTCCCTGTTTTGCGCTCCTGCTGTTTCTGTGATTAATTTCAAGCTCTAACAAGGTTGATGTGTGTCCCTTCAATGTGTTTTTGTACAACCTCAGAGTTCTGAGGTTAGGATTTCTGAAAAACAAAACAAAACAAAAAAAAAAATGTATTTTTCTCTCCTTAATTGGATTTAAATGCTTTACCCAATGAGCCCAATAAAAATGCACTCTAATGTCTTTACATCTTCTTTTACAATCATATGCTAAACTCCTTTTTATGCTAGAAAAGTTTTGTTTTTAACTTCTTTTCTGTTTTTTTTTGCTTTGTTTTGTTTTTGCACAAAAAAATGTATTACTTGCATTTTTTCACCCTTGATTACTGGCGCTAATAAATAGGCACATGTGCTTCTTTGTTTTCCGATCAAAGCAAAAGTATTCAGCGGCCTCACTGTGCAGCATCACCACGGAAGTGCTGAAGGTTTTGAACGCCACAGAGGATCTGATCGGAGAGGCTGGTGGTGAGAGCTACACCCCGTCCGAGTCCATGAGTGCCTCTCCCATATCCAGCAGCTCCGAGACACGCAGGCTGGACCAGCGGCTTACCAAGATGGAGGAGAATGTAGGCTACGTAACCGTATCAGACTGAACAAAGGTTGTTGACGGACACTGACGGTTTAGCTCTTCTTGACTGTGCAGGTGTACCTGGCTGCTGGAGCTGTGTATGGCCTGGAGGGGGCGCTAGGAGAACTGGAGCAATGTGCCCGCAGTATTAGCAGTGGGACCACAGACACTGATCTGGCCTTCCTGGAGGACCAGGTAGCCACTGCAGCAGCTCAGGTCCAGCAGTCTGAACTACAGGTACTTAGTAGGATTATTTGTTTGGGGGAAAATAAAAAATATGCGGTGCTTGTTCATAAGTCCAAGGTCTTCTTGTGGATGACTTGTCTTTGTTTTGAAGATATCAAACATCGAGGCCAGAATTTCAGCTCTGAAAACAGCTGGGTTAAATGTGACTGTCTGCAATCGCTTCTCAAAGATAAAGCCAAAGTCCAAGGTATCTCTGCCCTTCAGATTCTCTTATTTTTTTTCATATTCTGAATATTTTTGCTGATAAAAAGTAGCGTACCTTAACATGACGTCCATCAAAATCCAGTTTTGCTTGTTTTGGAGTTTGTAAACTACATGGCTGTGTCTATTCCAGCCTGAAACACTGGACTCGTCGCGCCATCAGAGAAGGAAACTCCCAGCACCTCCATTAAAAGGTATTAATCCAGCTGTATCCGTTTCGTCTGCAGAAAACTAGATGTGCACAGAGAAAACCAGAGATAGAATTTTTTTTTTTGAGATATTTGAGAAAATCTTTCTATATATATTTAGAAAAATGTATATTATGAGCTGATATTCTACATATTCACCAGTAAGGAAGAGTAACTAAATCACCTCAGCGTAGAACAAATAGTACATCTTTATCTGCAGATATAACATGGGAGTATGGGAGTCTAAAAGAGACACACAGGAACAGGAGGATTTTTTTTCACCTCCAAAGAAAAAGCTGCTCCTGAATAGATGCAAAAGTGAATACATTTGCTAAAACCAGACTAAGAAACTGAAAAGCACCATTAGACGTAAAGTATCCAAATGGAAACACACACCCAGTACAGGTTGATAAGGCTGTTTTATCGAGCTACAAGAAGTCATCTCCCTTTCATGTTTGTAAATGGATTTTTTTTCCTAATTGGAGCTTTCTTTATATTCTTTTTTAGTCTTCACTCTTCTCCCTACAAAAGCTTTGAGTCAGACTAGCTTTATCAGCGCGGTTTGAAAAACGAGTGATAGATCACGTCATTTGTTCCCTCTGGCCGTCGCCCTTGAGGATGTCCAAGGCCAGTCCTCTAGGGCTGGTATCTAGCTTTTTTCCTTAATTTAACACATCTGAATTGAACGTCTTGCGACCAGGCCTTTGCCAAATATGAAGAGATAATTTAATAGTTTGAGCAGGTCGGCATTTAGGTAGGAAAACGGTGGATCTGTCCGGGCTCTGCTGTCTCAGACCAGGGTTCTTGGCCATTTGCTGCATGTCTTCTGCTTTTTTCCTGTACAAAAAAGGCCTAAAAAATAGGTTTTAATTTTCTTGGATAACAGTGTTTTGTTTTCATGGCATTTCAGAAAAGTTGGAGTCAGAGCAGCAGGTTAAAGCTCTTCGGCCATAGAGACAAGCAGCAGCACAAGTCCCTCAGGGCCACTTTACAGAGCCTCAGGGACAGGGGCCCTTCACATCTAGTGCCTTGACCCAGCATCTGCCTCCAGCTCTCGGCCAAGCAGGGACTGACACCCACCCTGCGTTCTCCACCCTCAGCCAACCTCAACAGCTGCACCTCACAGGAAAACATTAAAGGCTGTTTGTCTTTTTCACCATTAACCTTCAGTATTTCTTTCTTCAATGCACACATGTAAAAGCTGACTTAGCATTTGGTGTATCTGCCTTAAAATCTGCAAACAATCCTCATGCTACATACAACTCACAGAATATATATAAATATATATTCATCTGTACAGACACAGAAGAATGCATTGCCGTTCTCTATCTGTTTGCAGCAGTGTTGTTACTAAGTGTAAGATGAAGCTGTGGAAAGATTGTGTGAGACTCTCTGTGATTCAGTATCATGGAAAGACCAGACAGTTTTTATGCTGTCTTGTGTTTTTAGTTCCCAAGTAAACTGGTAAAAACAAAACAGGTATTTATCCACCCTCCAACTCTCATTAATTTGTTTTCTTTTTTTCTGTTTTTTCTTTTTTTCATTTTACACACTTATATCAGACGACAGTTACACTTAAACCTTTGGGTATTTTAACAATTTAAAATCAGATCATTGCACTCACAGTACCTGAAAACAGTGTTTTAAGATATGCAAAGTATCTGGGCCAAAACGTGGAAGAACTTTTCCTACCACTGCAACGTGCAGGAGCTAAAACAAATGCAAAGCACATTTGTGATATTGTTCAATCTACTGTTGATGTACAGATGAGAACGAAATATTCATATAATTGCAGCATAGTTTAAATGCCAGTGTTCTAATTTAGGAGGAAGCTAATTGATATCCAGCATCCAGTCAAGCCAATGATCCTTCAACAGCCAGTTATGTCGTGCTCCGTTCCTTCTATAAAGTGTGGACACAGATCTGGGGTTCATATCACACCCCAGGTCGAATTTTTTTCATGTGTCAAATTGGAAGATCAGTGGGATTTGTCGTATTGTCGTAGGCTATCTGCACTAATCTTTATTTTATGTGTTCAAACACTAAAGCAACGTGTTTCCAAACAGAAGTTTACAGTATGTTGTTGGTTTAATGAGAGAGAATCTGACAAAAAGCTCATGAACAGTTTATAGCCAAGCATCTACTTTCACTGTATTTTATATGCGTGGCAGCCATATTGGATATTGAGCTCAGGGCGATTTGGTGATCTTCAATTATCCAAAACAAAATTTTCCCTTCTTAGGGTGTTCTTATTGTATTTTTTTTTAATTGTAACTCAAAAAAAAAAAAATCCAATTTCTTAGTACAACACAGCATAGAGGAAGGGGGAACCAGCTAGCTTAAGTTCAATATTAAATGGCTTGTGCTAAATACAACAAAGTAAAAGTAAGGTGAAATAAATAACTTATTCTACCATAATTAAATTCCAATGTATCTTTCTTGAAGATCACATGTATATGTAAACAATTTATACTAAACTTGGTGAAGGCCGAGGAGGCTCTAACAGCCAGTTAGCTTTGCTATGCATGGGGAAAAGTGGAAGAGCCAACCTAAAGAGATGATGCAGATGAGATAGATAATATAAGTCCAGTATGTCTGACTTTAAGATCACTTTGAGTCTAGATATAGTGCATGCTAATTATACTGAAACAAATGGGCAGTCAGCAACTTAAGCAAATGAATCATCATCAGTTAGCTTAACTATGCACACAGGAAGTGGGAAACAACTAGCCTAAATCTGATGACGATGAAATAAAGATCTTATTCTACTATAGTTGGAGCCCAGTATGTATTAAATCAGGGTGAATTTGGATCCACATAGAAAGTGTTATGTATACAATCATGTCAGTAGGTATAACAGCCAGTGACTCTCCATCTGTTGGCTTAGCTAAACATTAGCACTGATGAAGTAGGACACAAACTAGTTCAGTTAGCAAGGCTATTTCTGTTGATGAAATAGACTAAATGTATGCGTAACGCATGATAATCTGCTGACAAAAAGTCAGGAACTAAAGTTAGAAATTTATTTCAAATAAATAATTGGCACATTTTAGCTAAGTTCTTGTTGGGTGGCCAAAAGTTGAAAAAGTGACTAGGCTTGGAAGAAAACAAGCAACTGCGAATGATATCAGGGTCTCCTTTTAGAAATGTTAAGCTAATATGAATCTTTGGTTTCTTGTTTTGTAAAATGGCAACAATTTACAACTGGCCTACAATATATTCCTTAAATTAGAGGTGGAGCACTGAACCTTTTCAATGAATCCCAAACCAAAAAGAATTTCCTGTATGATCTAAAACCAAGATGAACACGGAACCACTGAAATAATAATAATAATAAACAACCTTAGTTTAACCAGGTTTGTCCCACTGAGCTCAAAAGTCTCTTTTAAAAAGACAGACAGTTGAAAAATTGAGGTCTGACATTCAGTGAAAAAAAAAAGAAAAAGTTCTCTGTAGAATTTATTTTACATTCTTTGTTTTCAACTTTGTGGCCTTTCTTTTTAAATAAAACGTTTGTTTTTGTTGTATCCTTTTCCGGGTCATAGCTGAACATTTGTGTTGTAATCATAAAAATCTTGTTGAGATTTTTACACAACATTTAATGGGCTATATTATAAATGTCATGAAAACACGATTTTGTTACAAACAGTTTATTTTTGTACTTGCAAAACATTTTTATGCAATATCGCAGAAACAAGGACTATTACAAATTAAAGGCTTTATCCTGTCCTCTAAGGACCCCTAATTAGCTCTACCAGACTTGTGGTGATTCAAACTGCTTTCAGTGTAAGCCTTCATTTATCAGCAGTGGTGACATGAGTGTTACAAAAACAGGTTGCTACAAAAGGCATGTTTTTGAAGTGGCCAGTGTGATTCACACTGTACTTGTATGCTCCTTAGACACTAGATTTGAGGAGACTGCCTTTCATTCTGGGTAACTTTTCTTTACTCGGTGACGACTTACATGAATCAGAATCTGATTTAGCCATGCACTTGGTTGTTTTTTTGTTGTTTCTTTTTTGCTTTGGCAAAATGTAAAAACAGGGTTGGATGTCCTGATGGACCACATAAAAGATGCGATGATGCTCTGTGTGAAAGCTCTTCCCTCTTCTATTAGTGACCTTTTCATCGCAGCCTTTCACATCTTTCAGTTTGCACACACTGATTCTGTACTTTTGTCGGTCTTGTTCTCCAAAAAGGTGTTGTAGTATAAAAAGCATGTTTCTGGTTTTATGGGATCGGTGTAAAGTTTTTCATGAAAAGCACATCTGCAAGGGTCCAATCATCGGTGTCCTGTATTTTTCTAATGTAAAAAACAATAATATCTCATCAAAAATGTTTGTTAATGTATGTATATGTGTTAAAAAGAGATGGATATGATATATTGCAACATGTTTATTGCCCGGTCGGTTCTTTCAGTGTTGTGTGCAAGAGACTGTAAAAATTGCTATAACTTGTGAGGCTGGATTCATGCGGGAAGTTAAAATTATAGCTGTGAGACGCCAGCAATCTCGTCTCGTACTGGGATTCTTGAAAATGAAAGTGAACGGCATGGAAACAGACACTGCTTTTGTTCCTGTTTCAATCCAGTCTGAGCAACACTGTGCACAGCTCCAAAGTCGGGCCATTCACTTTTTTTTTTATGTGTAATCGTTTGTTGCAATCCATATGACATGTTGGGGAAAATATTAAAATGCAAAAAATACAGATTCTCTA
The DNA here is from genome assembly GCF_001443285.1 of Poecilia latipinna. Classification (NCBI taxonomy): domain Eukaryota; kingdom Metazoa; phylum Chordata; class Actinopteri; order Cyprinodontiformes; family Poeciliidae; genus Poecilia; species Poecilia latipinna. The sequence goes on from NW_015112925.1 coordinate 43,165, forward strand.
TGTGCCATAATACTCAGAAATAAAATGTATTATGAAATAAAATTTACAAACTTGAAGGAAACCTGTTTGGTTTGAAGCGAACATTTTGTTGTGCGCCGGCAAGCTCAAAAAACCGACACCGTTAACTGGTATCCTAACAACATTCTTATTTATTGATAAATATACATTGCATTCTTTTACGTGTAGATACTTCATGGTGAATGAATTATGCACGTATGACTAACCTCATAGCTTACATTAAAAGAAATGAATGTACAACTTCAGTTGAGAGAATAAAAAAAGGCTTGTGGACAGAAGGCAAGAACATGGCATCATGGTAGCCAAACATTTTCCTCTCCACTGATTACTTTTTCAAGGTTTTCCTTTTTTCTGAGGCTGTTGAGCAGCAGCTCCAAAGTCCTTAGGACAGGCTGCATCCCACTGTTTCCAAGAGCGTCCATGCTGCTGTGCCTCTTCCCAAAGCGCCCTATGGGTCGCACTCCACGGCCCACGTACCAGAACGGGTCTATCTCTGGACCTGGACAGTGTATCCAGACACAAACATCAGCAGGAGAAGGAAGTGAAACATGTCTGCGGTCATGAAAAAACAGGAAGCACATCGATAGAGTCTGTGGTTTCAACATATAAATAAATGGATCCTGACCAGATTCTGAAATTTTTTACAATCGAACCTCATTTGTTCATTTGAACTAAATGTTACATCTCAGGTTCTACGTGTTTATATATATATATATATATATATATATATATATATATATATATATCTGTGTAAAAGAAAAAAAACTAAACACAACCCTTAAACTTAGATATGTCCAAAATAAATATTGAAATTAAGTGGAAAGTGCTGTCTTTGTATAATAAATTTCTACTTGGTACTAAATGTCTCAATTAGAAAAAATGGCAAGACAAAATATGAACAAAAACGTATGCAAAGAAAAATTAGACAAAAAACAGCATAATAATCTTTCTGCAAGAACATTCAAAGTTGCAATAAAAAAGTGGATGACAAAATAGTAATTGTGCAACATTTAAAATGTTTTCGATTTCATTTCTAAAATGCAGCTTGTAATATCTTACCTGAAGAACACATTGTATTGTCAATACTATCATAGAGACTAAGATAAACTTTTTTTGTTTATTAAACAAAGGAAATGGAAAAAGTAGGTGACTTCCACACGACCACTCTGTGCATCTCATTACTGCGAAAAGGAGCTCAGATCAGGTGATTGAGTTGGGTTTATACTTTACATTTACTAAAATGTAATTTTTTCACATATGTATTTCTTTGTTAAATAAAAAAAATCTAACGTTTTCATACATAGTCAAGGAATATCATTTTTTTATTTTAAACTTAAGCCATAGAATACAAGATTTCAATTGACGGGATGAATAAAAAGAAAAAGAGAGAGAAATAAGTAGAATGATGAATAATGATCTCAAAAGCCAGATTTGCTGCTCCACCATGTCTGTTTGGTGACAGATAAAACGGTAGCAACTGCAGTTAAATAGGGAGACAGACATCAGTTACTTCTACTTACTTCTGTTGTCTACGTTGTGAACGATGTGGAAGTCGTGCTCCACCGTGGTGCTCTGAGCGCGGCTGAAGCTGGCGGACAGCAGCAGGAGCAGCGTCAGAGCCGCGGGCAGCCAGCGGCTCGTCAGGATGCACTGCCGGACAGCAGCGTCTCTCCCAGGCAGCATGCTGGGGGTGGGGGAGTCGGTCAAGGCACTGAGAGGGACTGAAGGGCACTGCTGATTAACCTCGGCTGTACTTAGGGACATGCAAAGAAATACACAGCAATTCATTTTGTCATCAAACTCGGTTTGCTCAAGTAGGAATAAATTAGAAAATTGAAAAATGAAACTAGATCAAACATTATCTTTTCATTTATATTTACCTTTTAGTCTTTGATTTTATTATTGTTTTTAAGGGATTTGTCTCTCGAGACTCTCGGTGACAAATTTATAGAGAATCAAATCCATTTTGAGCTTCTTAAAATACATGTCCACGGATTTGTTTGGCTGTAGGTGATAAAATCCATAAAATCATTACCGAGAAGCACTTACCAAGATCTTTGGTGATGAACTGAGGTCAGTTTCTTGAGGTCTGGATTTGTTTTCTGAACAGCAACGTCCCCCAGCTTATATATCCACGCTGAGGTCGTCGGATGATGAATCAAGAACGTCAGTTACCCCGAGTGATCGCAGAGTAGATCACGGTATGCGAGCATCACCCCTCCCCTTGTTCTCCTCCTCCCACTCCCTGAAACCCCTCGTCTCTTTGAGAAAAATCTCCTGACGTCTGTCACGCAGCAGAGCAGTCCATCAAGGAGTCAGTGACATGTGGGTAACGTTGAATTAGTGAACATGGGGGTCACCCCAACAGCAGTGACCCTGGGCTGTGTTGGGTGGTTTCGTGGAGTCTTTCATCAATCAGCATCGTCGCAGGGAGTAAAACAGAACCGCAAACTACCAGAATCTATCAAATTAGAGCTAGGTACAATGCCGAAAGTCCCAACAACAACATCTGAAGAGCACTTGTGACAAAACTTAGATGTCATTTGTTGCTTTAAAAAAAGAAAAGAGGATCAAGAAACACAAAACTGGAGCAAATCCAAGAAGTTGTCTGATTCTGGTTTATGTTTATTAACCCACCAGCACAGATAACATTATCTCTGTTATCTGTGCTGATGGGGCAAAGAAGTGAGTGAACAGTGTGCTGATGTGAAGTAAAAACCCCAGAGAGGGTACAAGGAAGAGAAATAATTTTGTTGTACAAAGGTATATGTCAGGAGATGAAAACAAGGAAAACCAGCAGCAATTTAGGTATAATGGAACCACACTGGAATCTTAAGTTCCTTAAGGTTTAGTTTAAAACAATACATCATCAAAAGGCATGAACAAGTGTAAAAAACTGAACTTGACTGAATTGTTTTATAACAGATTGAGTTGAAATATTTCTAATTGACTGATTTTTTTTTTTTTGTCTGTATGATTCTACTAAATTAAGTATGTACTTCTCTATTAAATATTGATGCATTTTGTATAGTCTTAGTAAACTAAATATAATCTACTTTTACACAGTTCTGAACCTGAACAAAATGATGCTGCAGCTGGCCCAGTGGCCTAATGGATAAGGCATCAGCCTCCGGAGCTGGGGATTGTGGGTTCAAATCCCACCTGGGTTACAGAGACTTAATTTGTAACCTTATAACAACAATTACACAAACTGTAGGGTGTGTACTCCAGGCATTTAGAGAATGTTGGCAAACCAGCTTCAAGGAACTTTTACATTTCTGCTCCTCTGCAGGGCAGTGCTTTGTCTCCTTTACAGACGTACATTTGTCACGTGCAGAGAACATATTGCAATAGAACATATTGCAATAAAACATATGCAAAACAGAGATGCAATAATCCAAAGATACCTACCTGGGGATGTGCAGCATACACAAGTCTATGAATAATAAAGCTGATTGGATTTAAGGCTGGGAGTGCTTATTGGAACAACAAAGGTCATACCTGATTGGTTCATTGTCGTGAACAGGTGTGACATCTCCTGACTGGCACAGAAATCTGATAAGGCCCAGCTGGTGCTTCGTCACTACAAAAACATTTAAACAGTGATACAAGATAAAAGAAGGCTGTTTAGAATGCATAGAGTTAATGCACTTAATTTATAACATTATGTTGTTTCTTCCTAACGTAAGCATCTTATTGAGGAGCCATGAGAGCCTTGAGGAACACATTGTTGATTAAAAAAAAACATGCCTGCAGGAGGATTAACAACTTGACCTTTTTAACCTGTGTGATTTAAAGCATTCCCCTTTCATGCTACAGTATATTTTGATAACTGCCTCATACGTCATGGCTCCCACAGCATGTGGGTGGGGACGTTCACTAACCACATTTTGTGGTGCACTTACTTTCTTAAATCCAAGCGTAGGAAAGTGAGTGACAAACACAAAACATTGCAAACAGAATGTTGTGCTGCTAAGCATTACTTGGAAAAACCTGAAGTTTTACTCATTGTTTGATGAGTCTTTACATGTGTACAGGCTGATGATTTTCTCCTTACAACTCATGTAAACTGAGATTAGATTAGATTAGATTAGATTAGATTAGATTAGATTAGAATAGAATATTAGAATATTACATCTGAGCAGTAGAAAACAATTTTAATGCAAAAAATTTGAGCTTAATGAAAATTATGTTTAGTATTTACTTAAAGGTATAAATATTCAAATGAAAAAAAATCATTGATAAAATCTGCATTCATTATTGTTCACATTATCAATAATTATTTCATTGTTTAGTTAATTATCAAATCATGGAATAACTCTTGAAAATAAATAAATACATATTTGACTGGTCAACCTGCTCAGCAAAGGGCATAGGGACGTAATTCAACATGAGCCCTCAGGTCCTAAAAGTAAAATCTTTTTTTATCATTTATTTAAACTTATACAAATAAACTTTATTTACTTATTCACATCATTGCAGACCAATTACCTTTTCAGTAATTAACCTTACTGAGTGACTGTGATGGGTAGGACTGACAATTGATTTATGATTTGCTGGAACACAAGGCCATAAACTAATTCTGCAAAGCTAAATAGCTAAATAGCTAAACCATTGTATTTGGTTTTAACATTAACTGCATATAAATTTTAATAAATGTAATTATATAAGTAATAAATGATCATAAATGTATAATTGTTGATAAAATACTTAATTATTTATTAATTGGGTAATATATTTGGCCTATTTAGTCCAAATTTAATTTAAATTATGACCTTCATAAATATTTACACGTTGACTTATTAAATGTGTCCCTTTTGGACCTCCATACCAATGCCCATAAATGTTTTATAAATTGGGTGTTTTGCTGCCCCCCTGTGTTGGAAAAAAAAAGCACACATCCTGTCGAGCATGCGCAGTGGAAGAGAAAGCAAACGCAATAACAAAACAGCTTCAGAAGTAGCAAACTATCGCTGTACTCTTTGTCAGGACGGTTTAGTGTGAAAGTGTCCAGTTGAATAATACAAAGATACGATATCTGCCTGGACGGAGTTTCGGCTGAAGAGAAGAAGAACACAGGAGTGAAAGTCGACCTTGTTTTTCTACTTTTTTGGAAGTGCCTTTACACACTTGTTTCCTGTTAACTACTCGGCAACAAGGTACACTGAGAAATGTGAAAGGAGCGCTTCGCTACGCGGAACAGGAGGCTACACACCCACGGGACTCCTGCGTGTTTTTGTGTTTGCTACATGAGTCTGTCGGCGTGATGTCGCTAAGTTCAGGCGGCTGGACTCACAGCCCCGGCCTAACGCCGGACCAGTCCGCCGCCCTCACCGGCAGTTATGAAGCCTCGCAGGCACAGCCTGGCTGCCAGACCGTCCTCATGTCGGTTCGGGTCTCGGTGTGCCATTCCGGGGTTCGTCCGCTGTGTCTTCCGGGAGCTGGTGATGAATCACTCCGCCTGCAACTGAGCATGGACCCGGGGAAATCTGGGGAATTCCGGCTGGCGATACAGAGCACCAGCGGGACGGGCCAGAGTGTGGTGAGTTCACAGTGACGATGAGGGACTTTTGGGTTTTGTTTTGACCGGGAAAGGTTTTCACACGAAATGAGTACAAATAAAGGAATGTTTTATTTTTGTCGCAACACTATGACATAATGCAGGCTAAAACAAAAACTCAAACGATTAAATAGTGGAGCAGAAGTTAAACTGTCTGGTTTGAGACCAAAACTATGTAATGACCGCAGATATGCACTAAGCATAAACAGAATTGTAAATAAACACATGTTCAAATTGATATCCTTACTTTTATTTAAAACATTTATTTGTTTAACTGACATTATTAGCCCCCCGTATTCTATTTCCTGGCGTGTTTTTAAAACCATTTGAAGTATCTATCGTCATTTTTTTCTCCCCACAACAGTTTCTGCCCACAGAGACCGATACCACCTTTACGTCTGTGCTTTGACTGAGCCAATCTAACACTCTATAGTGCTTTGATCTATTTTAGAACAGAGCGTTATCAGTAAAGCCTGTAATTGCGATACTGTCTCTGAATATTGTCACATTATTAATTAAAACATGTTTCCTTGGCTCTTCTCTTGCTTTTTTCCAATCACAGGGTCCCCACCACCACTCTCCCTCAGCTTTAGCTAAAAATAAACATCAACTCTGGGCAACTAGGGCAAAGTCTATCCAAAAGATAGATATGGCACCTGAAATGTAATATCCTACCAAATGTTTCATCCAAGCATTCATTTTCAGTCACAGCAGTGCACATGTTAATATTGTGAGAGCAATTCAATATATTGTGTAGCTCTAAGCTATTACATTGTACCTCAGGCTTTATAAATGGAGCTGTCCTAACAGGTTTTCTTCCAATATTGTCTTGTATTTAGTTCCATCCATCTTCCAATCAACTCTGACCTGCTTCCCTTTTCCTTGCTGTTAGAAAGTAGCTGCACAGCGTGATGTCATTGTTTCTAGCTGTCTATGCTTCTGTAAAAATACATCCTTAAAGTTGATATAGAGACCTCCGTTAGTGGATACAAAGCAGCTATTATTGATAGAAACTGTCTTCATCTTTGTTTTCAGTTGTTACATCTCATATGTGTTCATATTTCGTGCTCTAATTATGTTGAAGTTCATTTATTAAATCTCTAGTCAGGAGTTATTGCTGCCTGAAGACTTGTGAATAGCCATTATTTTGCAAGAAAATAAACATGTTGGCTTGGAAATGTTTCTTTTTCTGAAAAGAAAAGGCATAGTAAATGGACTTATAAGTTCTTCTGAGAGATTAGAAGTCACAGGCTAATAAGAAAGTGTCCAGGCTATGCAGTGTTTATTAGCAGCCTGCTTAATGGAAAAGAGGTGGTGGTCATTTAATGACGTTTAGTTGACGTACCGGATAAGAAAATTGCAGACTTCCCTTTCAGTTTTCGTGCGCACACGTTCGTCTCTCATCGTCTCTTCCTCTCCCACCTTGTTTGCAGACCATAAACGAGTTTGATTTAAGATCCATAAATTACGAAGTGAAGTCGCCAAAGTGCCACGAGCTGATATCGGTGGCGCCTCCGTGCGACCGCATCAGCTTCAACTTCAGCAGCGAGCAGGAGGCTGAGGGATGGGCCACCGTGGTCATGTCCTCGCTGAGAGAAGCACATCGAGGTCAGTCGCCCGTCTCTGCGCACGCCGCCTGCTTTAGTTGAGGCTAGATGAATGAGCAGAACAAAGAGTTCAACTTCCCCTCTCTGCAGTGGGATTTCACTCCTTTCTGAAGCATTGACAGGATGTAGTTTTTGCCTAAACGTTTGTAATCTGCCCTTTCAGTAACAAATTACCTTTTTTTTTTTGCGAGTGTGTGTGAATACATTCGCTGACTTCAGTTTGCGTTTTGAATGCACCTACATAGTTTGCACATGTTGTCATTTTGCCTTTACGTTTCTGAAAGCATCTTGAAGAACCTGTTCTTCCGTGGATAATTGTTGCTCCAAGCTTCTGAGGAAATCACAAACTGACGAGGGCTCGGTGTTTTCTCCCTTTGTCCAAGTCAGTTGTTAACAGTGTATAGACTGAAAAAAATTTAATTTCCTAAAATAAAATTTAAAAAACCCTACAAACTAAGAGCAATAATTAAGCGCAAAAAGTCAAATTTTATGTTGATGCAAATGATAAAGAAAACACTGAATAAATACTATGTTATTGCATTTCAGGCAATAAAGCTATTATTTTATTATCTAAAAAAATAATTAAATTTGTTGGCATCGTTTAATATATTTGTAGGTGGTTAAATGAAAAATCAGCTGAATGTGCCAAAAAAAAAAAAGAGAAAGAAAATTATTTGGATAAACGGCAGAATAATCAATAGAATAATTGATTACTAAAACGATCCTTTGTTGCAGCCCAAGTTTAAAATACCTAGAATTGGAAGCAATGCTCTGGTATCAAAGTCAGACGTGTTGCTTTATTTCGTGTAAACATTTTGTATAAAATTAGATGCTACATTTATTGTGGTAAATATTAAATGGTGGCTTTCAAAAGTATTCAAATCCCTTGATCTCTGGATTTTAATGCAATAAACCAACACAAAGGTAGAAGGAAAGGAAAATGATACAGGACTGGAACATTATCATGCAGATAAAAATCTGATGAACAGATGGACATTATTTGACTTTTGTGCTTTTGTGTATTTGTTGCTTCTTTCTAGTTGTCTTTACTTTTGCTCTGACCGTCTCCTCTCCACATTGTCCACGCTTTCAGCCACACCTCAGGAAAACGGTCTACAGCACCTCTTCGATGGCCTCCATCTCCGGAATACCTCGGCTTTACAGCAAACGGGTGTGCCAGAGTGAAACCTGTCCAGTTTGTGTAAACATCTGTTCATCTGCTCTTTCATTCATTTCACTCTTCATGTCTGCGTTTCGTTGCTCAGAGGACGCTTGCATAGAGCTGAAAAAAGCCATCGAGGCAGGGGACATGCAGAGCGCTTCTGTCTTCGCCGCCTCTCTCGCCCGCAGACAGGCAGCCCTGAAGATCCAGCCCTCCACCAAAACCTATGAAGAAACTGAAATAAAGTAAAGACGACTGCGACGATAATTTGACATGTGAAACCACAGTTGTTAATCAGTTATCTGCCGTTTGCTTTGTTTTAAAAACAGCTTAGCTGTTATTGTCGAGGATTCCTCCTCGTCTTGTTGCATCACTGTGAAAGTTTTCCCTCACATGACTACTGCGTCGTTGAAGCAGCAGGTTCGTATCGAGCTCATCGCGTTCTCCTTACACACCATCTCTCTCTCTCTCTCCATCTAATTGTTAGTAATAACACTTTTCTGTCGGCTTCGGCTCCTTTCCAGATGTTTCTCGAGTATGGCTTCCACCCGCGGGTCCAGCGCTGGGTGATCGGCCAGTGTTTGTGCACCGACCTCCGAACCCTCGCTTCGTACGGCGTCCGTCAGGATGGTGACACGGCCTTCTTGTACCTCTTATCAGCCCGTCACTCTCGCCTGACTCTCCAGGTCCTGCAGAAGGACCAGGAGAGCGCCCTCCTTCTCAGCCCTCCGTCGTCTTTTCAAAACCCCTCACTCCCCGCTGCCTTCACAAACGGCCCCCTCTCCCACGACGGACGGCCATTTTCCACTCTACCTCCCAGACTCCACAGGACCAGCAATAATGGTGAGAACGGGTCTCTGCTACATTAGGCACGCTAAGATCCAGTCCAATACGAGATGAAAGAAGGTTCTGTGAAATAGACAAGGACCTGCAGCAGCCAATACGATCTCTCTTTTACTGTTGGCATTATTTTAAAGGGTGAAAAACAAGAGATTTTTGTGGAAAAACCTGGACTTATGAATTAGTACAGTTATTATACGTGTTAATGTTCCATTTTCTTCTCAAGAGTAGTTTTAATGTACCATTAAAGTAGACTCATCGTGATAACAAATTTTGCTGGATGATAAATTGTTCCAGAAATGATTGTGATGAATCATTTGAGACTTATTTTCAAGTAATGTATTGATAATGGCGTAATAATTCAAGTTCATCCTCTCAAAGACCAATGAACTTACATTTTGTAAAGACCACAGCAACTGGACATTTTAAATATCTAAAATAAAACACAACAACCACGAACAATAAGTAAAACCAGAAATAAAACAAAGGTGATGTTTTTGTAAACCAAATTGCCCATCAAATAGTATTAGTCATCTGAGCTAATTTTATTTTGTAATGCTCAAGTGAGGCTTAATTGAGAACAGTTTCATTGTTAAGGTTATTTAAAAATTTGAAGTCATTTGCAAAATCTTTCTCTCTCTCCTGCAGGTGGCTCAGAGAGACTGAACATCGGCAATATTAGAGATCAGATCAATTTTGAAATGCCTCGACTCAATCTCAACACGCCTTCTACCAAGGTAAGACACAAGGAGGTTTAGACAATTCTGATGGAAAGTATTCTGAGTTCCTGTGAAATCTAAACCTTTCACAGTCTGCAGCAGTTTGCATCTGGCCATGTGACCAGATGATTTAACATATTAATTGTGCCTGAGTGACTTGCATACAATTAGAAAAGGAATCTCGTTATACTTATTAAGCAAAAAGTATCTGCAAAAGTAACAGAAGAGACGATGCACATTTAAGAGGATTATGTTGATCAGTATCATAGGTGTTAATCCTCAAAACACCAAGAGTTATTTAAATTGTTTTAAAGAATCTATATTATGTATAGAATATTAGTCCTTATGGTTTTTGTTGTAGTCTTATGATACAATTACAAACATTGTAATTACAGATTTATTTATTTTTTTTTTCGTTTTTTTTTTTTAGATGATAGGATCAACGTTTCCTAAATTTCTGTCTTTAAATAATCTGTAATCTGTTTCGGACTGAATCTTAACATCAGCAGCTGACAGAGTTTAGGAAATACGGCAATTTGAAAGCTAGCACAGTGGTATTTTCAAAACCAAAGTGAATTGTCTCGGTTTTAAATATTGCCGTTGTAGTGTAGCTGAGTCTTTATACGTTTTCCGTTTCCTACGTTTTAAAAAATACAGTTTTAATTGTTTTGCTTCAGGGTTGGTCGTGTCCGTCTTGCACGTACATCAACAAGCCGACGCGGCCGGGCTGCGAGATCTGCAGCACAAACCGGCCTGAGAACTACATTATCCCTGGAGGACACCAGCCTGACGCTCTGGAGCTCAGAAGGATCCTGCAGGAGAAGGAGTCAATCAGACAGTATCAGCAGGTAGGAAAACTACCCTCTTTAAATATAACTCATCTTCCAACTCACCGACAGCCTTAGTGGTGTTTTCTTGCAGTTGTCTGCATGCAGGGACATGTTGTAACGGCTATGTGTGGTTGTCAACGGCTACGTAGATGCCTCGCCGATTAATATATTTATGCAAACAAAAACACACCTTTCAAATGACATGCAACAAGTTGACATTGATTGAAGGCTGCCAGTGGAACTGAAACCATTCACTCACTCAGGTTGACTCTCTTCTCTTTTGTCTCTGTTTTTCTGAAGGAGAAAGGGAGAAGAGAGATGCTGAGGAGTGCTGGGCCTCATAACAACTCACTGCTGTTTAACCTGGACCAGGACTACTGAACATACTGACACACACGCACTCCACTGCAGATAACAGACTAGCGACTTAACAGCAAATCAGTAACAGTGCCGAACCCGTTTAATGTATATACGAGTACATACTTGAGTAAAAAAAAAAAAATCCTGTTTTGTTGTTTTTGTTGCTTTTTCTGAAGTTTCATAGCTTTTAAATAGTTTGTTACCGACAAAAGCGTATCTAAACGTTATTTTTGTTTTAATGTTCATGGAAAGTAGTGCAGGTGATGCAATGAAGAATGAAAAGGTGTTGAAAATGTGCAAAAAATTTGTCTGCCTTAAAGTCAAACTTGACCGGCAAATGCTGACGAGTAACATCAAGTTGTTTTCATGAGCTCCTTGGCACCTTTTGTTGCCAATATGTTGAATGTATTAACCAGATTTTGCACTGTGGTGTATTTACCTTGTGATACATCTGAAAATAAAAGGTTTTAAATGTTTGAGTGTGTTTGGACTTGATGTGTGAATGAGAGGCTTAACGATAACATGTTCTTAATTCGTCCATTAGGTTCCCTTTACAGGCAAACTGGAAGTTTATAATTTACAGAACATAGAGTTAAATCCTTTATGCCACAATATTATTGGTTGAAGACTTTTTTTTTCTGATTTAAAAAAATGTTTCTTGTAGAATTGCAACCCTTTAGAACAGATGCCTGGTATGTATCAGTTACGAGTTAAAGCATTCTTGCTGGAGTCATATGGCCTTCCAGAAGAAGAGACTTATTGCAGTTTGCAAGTTCCAACACAAGGCCTTGTTAGTTGGAGCTTTAGGCTTTGTCCCCAAAACTTGCACTTCCACCCTTGTGTCCCTCAAATGGTTCGAGTGCGTAGTGTGTCCCAGTTTTCTGGAGTGGACTTTCACACTGAACTCTGATCCACACTTCAGCTAAGCCCACATCTAAACGGACTTCAATGAAGCATATTACCCACAATTCATGGATTCATGTTGACATTTTGAGTTATAAGGTGGTATAACTCAAAATATAGTATGTTTTAGTATGTTTTGCTATACTATACATGCGTGCACACTATTGAATTTTGCTCTGGATTCAAAACGTCACAACAGAACAAATTTGAACAGTCTCGCCATTTCGGATGTCACAGTTACGACACAGATGCACAAGCCGATGTAACCCATACCGTCCCAATTCTCCAATGTTTGCACGCTTGCGACCTGCGCACTCGAACTTCGTGTTACTTGGGGCCAAAAGGACGTGCCTTACCTTCGACTACACACTTCTCTGAGGGGCGAAAGCAGTAGCATGTGATGATGTTTCCAATTTCCTGAAAAATCAATTAACTCCTTGTCTTACGATCGGTCAATGGTTGGTGAAAATAATTCTTGCCAGATTGATGGTGGATAGATACATATGTGACTTGATTTGCCTATTAAATGGCTTAGCAGTGTGATTAAAAACAGTGCTAACGCAAACTGCAATTCCTTCAGGCAAAGGAGCAGGAGCGAAGAGAGAACTTTGACCGGCTGGTGAAGATGGACGGTCAGGACCTGGTGCCCAATCTCGAGCCTGTGGATTGCAAGATCTGCTTCGTGGACCTGCAGTCGGGAGAAGGCGTCCTGCTGAGAGAGTGTCTCCACTGTTTCTGCAAGTGAGATGTGGGAGTGGGAAGATGCGTATTTAACACTTAACCGGTATTTTTTCTGTGTTACTGAACCCCGTCTCATTTCTGTATGCGGGCGCTTAGAGAATGCTTGCGCTCCATCATCATGCTGTGCGAGGAGCCTGAGGTTTCCTGTCCGTACAGAGACGACACGTACGCCTGTCCTTGGGCCCTGCAGGAGCGAGAGATCCGAGCCGTGAGTTGCACCGAGGCACTTCGTCAGAGCATTCTCGCCAGCACACTTTTTAAAAAAAAATTATATTCCTTCATGATCTCCCACCATACGCTTTTCTAGTTGGTGCCTCCGAAGGAATATGAGCGCTGGCTGCAGAGAAGCCTTTCTGTGGCAGAGTCTCGCTGCGAGGGCAGCTATCACTGTGCATCTCCGGATTGCCTGGGATGGTGTGTGTACGAGGACACCGTCAATGTCTTCCACTGTCCCGTCTGTCGGAAACACAACTGCCTCATTTGCAAGGCGAGAAACGAAGAGGTCACACTTAGACGTAGTACATCTTCAAACTAGAAGCGACAATGCCAGTCAAGAACTAACGTTATTGTCAATTTATGGGAGACACAAATGAATTTGAACTGGGTTTGTCTTATTATTATTATTCCAAGATGTCCACACACATCCCCTATGCATTCTTCTTCTCATTGTAGCCAAATAGTTCAATCTTTGTCTTGTTTGACAAAACTTCACTCTTACAGCCTCTAAAAATCATAATTTGACCTAGACTCTCACTTTTTTTTTTTTCCTCGTCAGGCCATCCATGAGGGAATGAATTGTAAACAATACCAAGACGACCTCGCAGCCCGAGCAATAAACGACTCTGCTGCCAGAAGAACGACACATCTGCTAAAGGTTAGCAGCAAAATAACACTTTAAAGCTTTTGAAATCACTCTCGTATTTAGTTGTTTTTTGTTGTTTTTTTTAAACGAACTGCCTGACATGAGAGTAATCGATTTGTAGCGTCGCTGTTACAGAATGAATCACTGTCTTTGTAAACTGAGAAAGTAATCGGTGTCGGCTTCCACCAACCACATCCTCGTTTCTTATTCTCGTTTTGTTTTCCTCTGCTCTCGTTGTCTGCACCACAATCAGACCCTTGTGCAGTCAGGGGAGGCCATGCACTGTCCTCAGTGTGGCATCATTGTGCAGAAGAGGGATGGATGTGATTGGCTGCGCTGCACCGTCTGTCACACTGAGATCTGCTGGGTAACCAGGGGGCCTCGTTGGGGACCCAAGGTAAGAAATCATTACTTTCCCCTGTTCTGTAATAAAAGTCCTAAAAGTTGCACGATGCTGCTTTATTTTTTTTTTATTTTTTTTGTGGTTGTTTGCAGTTTAGCTTAAATATCATTTCAACTTTCCAATTTTACTCTTAAAGGGTCCTGGAGACACCAGCGGAGGATGCCGCTGCAATGTCAACAATCAGAAATGTCATCCTAAATGCCAAAACTGTCACTAAACACTCAGGATGGGGATTCTTGGAAATCTCTGGAAATGAACCAGTTTCATAACACAAGGAGGAAGAGTTCAAGCGTACCACTGGGTCACACTTAATCCAAAACTGTACAAGATAACCCGTGTTGCACCCAAATTCATATTTGCTTCTCTCCCCGCAGATCTCTAACCAGTAAGCTTTCCCTGGCTTACGCAAAAGTAAGTCGGTGAGTGAGGTTAAGTGTAGCACAAAGGAGTTGTAGCTTTGAATGCACGTGGTGCCTTTTCAGTGTTGGGTATGCGGGCTTGGTCCCAAAAGGCCTGTCGATGTTTTGTTAAGGTAACTCCATGCTGAGTTTGGGAGTTTTTGTGTTACAAAGCTATGGCTCTTCTTTCCGGGTCTGTTTCCTGGGAAACAGATACAGAAATGATCTTACAGCTTAAACAAAACAAAACTGAGGCTTTGAAAGTGAAGGAGTGCATGTTTTTTTTTTTCTCCCTCTTCATGTTTTTGCTGCTAAGGAAGCTTTTCCATACTACAGGTCAATAAAATTGATGCTTCTCTAGCTTTACACTCATCAAGGTTGTTTTTATTCTTGTCTTCTGTTAGAGCTCATGAGCCTTTTTATGCTTTGGCAGTAATTTCTGGACATGTGATCAGTTCAGCCTATTAAAGGAAGCATTCAGAAACATTTCTATAGCTTACCTCCTTACTATGATTGGTCAATTAATTTCAAACTCCTGATTTGCATGAAACCACTCACACCTAGAGTCAGAAAATTTAGGTTAACTTAACATGTTTATTTAAAGAAACTCCGGGTTTGATGAACTCTGCTTCATGGTACAGGCCTCAAGTGCACTGAAGCTTGTTTTGGATGCTACACTCTGGGATGCTTTGTATTAAACTGAAGTGGCCTTATTATTCTTCCACGCCGAAAGTCGTAGCAGGCTGTCACTGACAGGTTTTCCAGAAAATGTGATTGAATCTGGGGATTTTTTTTTTTTGTGGATGTGTAATTTGTTTGTTTTTTGTTTTTGTATTAAGAGCGTGAAGTGTTACAAACCAGTCGTCAGTACTGACTGAATTCTATGTAGTTCATGGTTCACCTGAGATATTTCAGACCGTCTGTATTTAATTTCCTCCTCTTTTCAAACTGATCTTCGTTGGTTGGTTGTTGCATTATTACAAAACCTGAGAAAAAGCGCTGATCAAAATATGTTACTGTTAACTTATTACGTTCAATAAGAGAGTCAATCTATACACCTTTTATTGATAAGCTAATATTCCCGATGGACAGCTTAAATGTAGTAGAGTGCATACTTAGTGACTCGTTTTACAGCTTTTTTTGAGATTTATATCTTTGAATTTTTTTTTTCATTATTCTGTAAATCTAATTCTCATGCATGAATGCACTGCCTATTGTCTCTACTACACTACTGTCCAGAACTGACAAGCTCTGTTGTTACACATCAGCACTCTGATGTACGTTTGTGCCTTAATTGTGAATAAATATGCATTAAACTCAGTCTGCGTGTTTTATTGGTCCACTTGGTGATGTTTCGTCCTCTGGGTGGCAGCAGATGTTTCAGAAGGTGCAACACTGCTCTGCATAAATTATCCAGTTTTGGGTTTTTTTTCTTTTCTTTTCTTTGCAACATTGATTTCTCCTTTAGAGTGTGAGTTTTAGGTCGGGTAGAACGCCTGATTTATTACAAAATTAGAAGTTGCCGTGCAGAAGCATCCATAACTCTTACACATCTCTTCCGTTTTCTCATGTTACAACCTGCCAAACTCAGTGAAATGTAAAGAATTCAATTTTTATCTGTTCTTCTTTGACTCTAGCAAACATCAAGTCTTGATCACGTGGTGAGGTAACTTCTTCGCTTCTTTTAGTTCCATTGTCTTTTAAGATAATTGCCTACATATGAGAAAGGCAGAGTGTCAGAGATTCCCCTATGCTCTCTCTGTGTGTGAAAGATGTTGACGCCTCCCGCCAGCGTTATCAAACTGGCTACAGCAAATGACCTTGCACTGAGAGTAAAAAATACTGGATCACACTGACTCTTGACAGTGTTCCTCAGTACAAAATAGTGTTTGCATAAGTCGACTTCCAATGCAGTTGATTACTCTGAATTTTAAGGGTATCGGAGTGTGTGTTAACACAAATGATTTTCCTTCAGCATCTCAATAATGGAGAACTTTGTGGCCTGTCGCATTAAATCCATACCATAAATTGCACACATCTTCTGAAATGTACGATCACGTCAGGTGTGATTTCTCATCACCCCTCTTAGAGCAGGTCGGGTTTCAGATCCTGGAGCTCCTCTCCCACGGAGGCGGAGTTAAACCTCCGAAACTGCTCCGACTCCCTCAAACGTGTCTTTTGGAACCGATCGGAGAGAGGGCCGGGCGGGAGGATCGGATCGGATCGTCACCGGATTACCGAAGATTACAACAGGAACAGATCCTGCAGCGACCGACGGACACGGGTGAGAAAAAACACCCGGTGCTGTTTGGGTTTGTTGTTCCGATTCCGCCTATGAACTGAAATGATCGCAGCAGCATGCATGCAAAAATATCAACTGAGACAAACAGAGGATTTAGTGTAGAGGTTATTGTTGTTGTTTTGGAAGTACACGACAGAAGCTAACTCTCTTCATGTGCTCTTGTGCATGAATGTGCATGTGGTTTGCAGGCTTTCCTGTGCTGTGGTGTCACAAAGCGTCACGCATAATCTGCTGTATTTCTGGTTTGTCGAATGTTAACTGCATGCATAATTCACAGTCACACAATTTTAAAGAGGCAGCAGCAGCAGCCTTGCCACCCGATTCTTCACGCTTCAAAGAAGAGCCTGCGTGCGGAAAAAGTGTGTGGATTTTGTGTTGAGTTGGGTTTAGATGCACGCAGGCAAAGCGCAGGAATGTTTACGTGTCAGAGGTCAAAACCTGGAAATACAGTGTCAATGGGAAAAAAAAAAAAAAAAACAAGATAACGAACATGATTGTTGTGTAAACTTGGTAGTAATTGACTGCAAATAGAGATGAAGCCTGGGCGTGTGAATGAAACATGTTTAAGTCTAACTTTGTTTTCCCTTTTCAGCTCCTTAAGATCCATTTTCCTCACTATGGCCGAGACTAAGGGGAAGTTTGACTTCGCCATAGACCGAGGTGGCACCTTCACCGATGTGTTTGCACGTCTGCCTGATGGCCGTGAGAGAGTCCTTAAACTGCTGTCCAGAGACCCGCAGAACTACAAAGACGCTCCCACTGAGGGCATCCGCCGGGTCTTGGAGGAGGTAAGATGAAGGCGATTTATTATTTTTTTATTATTATTATCATATTTCCTCAATCATTGTCTTGTGGTGAAAGTTCTAAATATTCTGCAACTTTGAACCAGACTTAGAAAGTTTTATGTAAACAGCTCATTTTTGGGGAATCATTCAGTTTGGCACATCTTGATACTAAGCTTTATAATTCGTTGCAAAAGCTTGAAAGTGAACAAATTCTCAATTGAATTTAGGTCCTAACTTTGTCTGAGCCTTTCTCAAACATGAATACATTTTAACCTAAGCCATAGCTCTTGTTTCAGTCATTGTCCTACTGGAAGGTAAATCTCCACCCCAGTTTCAAGTCTTTTCCACTAATATGAGTTTCATTTAGTTTTTTTCAAAACTGTTCTGTGTCGAGCTTCATCCACCTTCCCAGTACAAACTGTCCTGTCCCTGCTCATTATGTTGCCACCAGAATGTTTTACCATGTGCATAGAACAATGAGGGTGATGTTTAGCTTTGGATGTAGAGCAAACAGTTTCATTTTGCCTCCATCAGACCAGAATACATTCTTTTTTCTAAACAGTAAATTATGTGGATTTAATCTGCCAAAATGTAAGGTTGCTTATGAAATACTATTATTCTACACTGAACAACATTCTTAACAACTGCGATTAATATATTTAACTGCAGGAATCGGGGCAGGTCTTCCCTCGTGACCAGCCTGTTGACACCGCCCTGATTGGCTGGATCCGAATGGGCACTACCGTGGCAACCAATGCCCTGCTGGAGAGGGAAGGAGAACGGACCGCACTGCTGGTCACAAAAGGCTTCAAGGACCTGCTGCACATTGGCACACAAGCCAGGCCCAAACTTTTTGATGTGGTAACGTTTGTCTTGTTGTCGTATGATATTCACTCTTTAAACTCTTTTACGAAGTTAGCTGCATGTAGACTTCTGTTTCTGCAGAATGAGGTTTAGTTGGGGCCTGCCCAAAAAAAAAAACACATAAAAAATGCTAACATAAAAAAGGCTAATATTATTGCACTGTCTATAGCGGTGCAATAATATTAGCCCTTTTTTTCTCTCGGCACAAACATTAGCATTTCACTGCCCCCCACTAGTGCACTGCCTTGCGCATTAGCTTTTTCCCTAAAGTTAGCTATTAGCTAGTTTGCTTATTAATTAGACATGTTTAGTATATTCAATGGAGCAAGACAAATTAAAACAACATGCTAGTGATGCTCCACATGCTACTGCCAGCATTTAGGCTAATATTTCAGCATTTCAGCTAATTTTAGCTTATACACTAATTTTAACATAGAGAATGGCATAAGTCCATGCTACTCGACATGCGTGAGACTCTCCACATGCTGTTGAGTACATTGCAGCTTTCTTTAGCATTTATGCTAATTTTTAGCATCAGAATGCTGGGTTCCAACCGACGGGCACACTTTGGTAGGCCCCAGTTAAATTTCTTCAGGAATTTTCTAGTATGTCTTCTGCTCTTTTGAAATACTACTTATTTTATACTTGTTAAGAATTGTGTAGTTGGTGAATTTTGCAAAAAAGTTAAATTTTTTTTAGTCATTAGTGGTAATTATATTATAAGACACACATTCAACACAAAAGTAAAAATCTTGATTTATACTTCGTGGCAGTTCGTTACCAGTAGAAAACGCTCATCTCTTAAAACCAAATTAATAAGTTATATAGTTTATGAAACATAAGCTCTTTCGAAATAATGCTTACCCGATTAGGCACATGAAATTTACAGTTGGTACATTTTGCCAAAGTAAAAATCTGAAGTTTACTTCGTGGGGCTTGGTTACCAGTAAACACACTCATCTCTTAGCAACAGATTAGCAACAAAAAATGTTATTGTTCAAAAAATATAATATTTCTTCTGCTCTTTTGAAATACTACTTATTTTACACTAACAAGAATTGTGCAGTTGGTGAATTTTGGTTCAGTTGGTGAATTTTCAAAATAATTTCAAAAAATCTGATTAGATACAAGAAATTTACAGTTGGTACATTTTGCAAAAGTAAAAATCTGAAGTTTACTTCGTGGCACTTGGTTACCAGTAAACACACTCATCTCTTAGCAACAGATTAACAACAAAAATTGTTATTGTTCAAACAATATAATATTTCTTCTGCACTTTTGAAATACTACTTATTTTACACTAACAATAATTGTGCAGCTGGTGAATTTTGCAGAAAAGTGTTTTTTTTTTGTTCATCATTTGTGGTAAATATATTGTAAAACAGACATTCAACACAAAAGTAAAAATCTGATTTATACTTCGTGGCAGTTCGTTACTAGTAGAAAACCCTCATCTCTTAACACCAAATTAATTATTCTGTTGTTTTTAGGTGTAGAGTAATGGGTGTGTTACATGCATTGCATGGAAGGATTGAAAAACAGTGTAAACATTGGTGTTTATGCTATGGCAAAGATGGACTGTTTATTACAGGTTACTTCTGAAAGTGCTTGATTTCCCTCAATTTTATTTTGGGGTATCTGAGTAATAAACACTGTTCTCAAATGCACCCATATCAGTCTTATGAATCTAATTGAATCTAATACCCCAATCTAATCTAATTGATACCCCATCGATTAGATTAGATTATATCTATATAATCTAATAGATATCTATATAGTCTAATCGATATTGATATCTCTTGATATCTCACGCAGCAGAGGGGGGCGGACACCCAAAATTTGAGTCATAACAGGTCAATTGAATATCACATTTATTACGGTTCAAAAAGAAAAAGTTGCCAAGTTTAGATTTAACTGAACTGATTACAGTAGTTTGCGAACGGTAACTGTAACAGTAAAAGTGCTGATCCTTCGTGTCTGCTCCTAGCATGTGCTAAATGAAAATGGACGCTTTCTTCTTCTTCTTTAGATTTCAACGGCAGCTTGCATCCATTATTGTTGCACAACTGCCATTTACTGGATCCTAATATCTATACCTCAAATTCTCATAATGATCCCAGTATTATTTAAAAAAAAAAAACAAAAAAAAAACTTCTTTTCCCCCTCAATGCGATTTAAACTATAATACGTAACCAATAGGTGAAACATGACAAACTATGGCTCAGTTCAAAGGGTGTAAATCACAGTATTTTGTTGACTACTCCATTGCAGTGATGGAGAAAGACTTTATAACTGCAGATTACATCAATAGGCAGGACAAATTCAGGGCATTAGGGATAATCCCTACTCACACACTTGGTGGATAACTGAACACTGTTCCCTGACATTGTGGATCAACTTAAGAGAAGCAGTTTCCTGAATTTGGACAAGGTTGCTTTTCTGTTCTCTATTGCTTTTTCCTCTTTAGAGAGGCCAGCAGCATACCTTGTGTGTATTTACATTACTATTTGTTTGAGATTCGATTAGATTCAGAAGACTGATTATAACATCTAATAGCAGGTTAAAAAAATGTAATGAACTCAATCAAGAGGTGCATCAATCATGACTTCACATTAAGAGACAAATATCAGATTTTAGCATAATGCCAATTTACAATACAGATATCATCTATCTATGCTTTTGTGTCTCAGTTAAATATTTCGGTAAAACTTTGTAAAACACACATACACAAGGTTGTTTCCCCCCCCCCATTTCTCAAGGGTAAAATGGAGATCCAAAGCAACTTACCTTTTAATTAAAAAATAGTTGCCCCGTAAACCTAATGAGGCATTCTGCTAACACTGGGAAAAACTACTGATAATACACGGTCAGTTATTTTATTTTTTTTAATTGTTATAGAGACATTTTGGCAGTGTCTTTTTTTATAGTATTGTTTATGTTGCAGAGCACCGTGGCAGCCCCTGAAGTTTGCCCTCCGCCTCCACTGACCCGTTGCACCATTAACTGTTGGGGTCACTTATCTACTAAGCCTTGTTGCAAAACTGTGAACAAAAATCTTAAATGCTGTCCAGGATATGTTCAGTCCTGTGTTCTCAGTGTTTCGCAGGACTTGTCTGGTTCTTCTCTTCAGTACATCTGCTTGACCTTTGCATGCAGGAGGTCGCCGTCCCTGATGTGCTTTATGAGGAGGTCATAGAGGTGGACGAGCGAGTCGTCCTCTGTCAAGACGACTGCCAGCTGCCCAGGAAAGATCCCAAACGTATCATAACAGGTGTTTGCAAAGTTCAAATATTCCTCGTTTTTTCCATCAATATTTCATATATTTCACTGTGGATCCAATTGTTGGCTTCCTTAATGACACCAAAGTTGGACATATTTGCACGTTAGACTGTTTTGCAAAAAAAAGAATAATTCATAAAGTCAATGTTTACTACTCTTTCTGCTTTAAATTAGGAGGCATTTCCATTTAATGAACCATTTTCTTTAGCCATTATACTTTTACCGCATCTATCAGGATAAGAAACAACTCCGGAAAATGTTGCTGGTGCTTTTTAGATCGCCCTAAACCTTTGGGTTGGGCCTTTGTGGAGGGAGATATTTTGAATGAGCTGCCATACATTTCAGATTGAAGCCTCGTTAGAAGAATCATCAACTATATTTTCATGGTTTTTGAGAACAAAGTGCTTTGTTCCAATCTGAAACCAAAGCCTTTGTGGTCTGATTTCACTTGTTTCCTGTCCTCGGCTGCTTTGCCGGTTCGCTCCTTCTGATCTGAATGATCAAGTTTGAATGTTACTTTTGCAAACATTAACAGGTTTTCCTGTGGGCCAAATGAAAGTTACATATTAACAGGTTATAAAAACAAAAATGTTAGTTCTTGTTTTCTGTCAGAAACTGATCGGAGGTTAGAGTTATTAAGTTCTGGAAAGGAAAATGGTTGTGAATTCAAAAATCTCGTTATGTTGAGACAGTTGTTGCTTATTTTGTTGTTGTTGTGTGGCTAATGGTTGTATTAGTATTAAAACCATAATAATTATCTTTATGGCTGGATAACAGGAAGGTTTGACATGTTGCGTCAGAGGTGCTCGAACATCGTTTTGAGCTTTCACCTCGTTTCTGTCATAACGACATGCTTGATTTGTAAAATGTTTCCATCTTTCTAATATTGCTAGTTCATAACGCTGGAGGCTAAAACCCAGCTAAAAATCTAACAAAACTGATCGGTGCACAAAACACACTGACAGCCTGTTTTCTTTCTTCTTCTTTTTTTGTCTTTAGGCAGTACAGGTGATTCTCTGGAGGTGTGGCAGGAACTGAATCTGGACAAAGTGGAGAAGGACCTGAGAGGAGTTCTGTCCCGCGGTATCTCCAGCATCGCCGTCCTCCTCCTCCACTCGTACACGTCAGTACATCAACAACACAATCCCCCTCTTTTAGCTTTCAGGCTGAACCCTTGTTCTTTTGTAACGTAATATTTTTTAACTTATCTCACCACATTTTCCCTGCTTCTAGCTTACTATTTTTTTAACAGCTGATATGTGATTATATAACACCCCGAGATCCCAGGATCTCTCCTGCTCTGTACGTCCAGTAAGCTCTCGTCTATTGTCTGTGAGGCTTATGCAACCTTCTGGGTGAAAGGTCATGTTTTCCTCTCCTGCCTCTCCCCCTTCATGTAGACGTCACACCCAATTATTCCGTTTTATATAAAGTTTTTTGTATAAAACTGATAGAATGGGTGAGACATTCCTTGGTTGTAATCTCATTCTTCACTCAAATATGTCTGAAAGTGTGATCAAACACACACAATTAGCCAGATGTTTGACTCAGGTTCTATTTTCTGCTCGTCTCAGCTGGTCCGATCATGAGAAAGCGGTGGGCTCCCTCGCCCGTCGTCTGGGCTTCACCCAGGTGTCTCTCTCCAGCGAGGTCATGCCGATGGTGCGGGCAGTCCCTCGGGGCTACACGGTCTGCGCAGACGCCTACCTCACACCCAAAATTCATCAGTATTTAAAAGGATTCACCGCCGGCTTTAAAGGTGGCCTGAAGGTACGTTTTTTGTTTTGTTTTGTTTTGTTTAATTTTGGGCATAAAAAACTAATTTGTGTATTTCAATTTAAACTTTCTAGGCCTGAATTCCCTAATTTAATCTTTTTTTTTTCTTTTTTTTAGGATGTAGATGTGTTGTTCATGCAGTCAGATGGAGGTCTGACCCCCATGGAGCAGTTCTGCGGCTCAAGAGCCATTCTCTCCGGCCCAGCAGGGGGCGTGGTGGGATACGCCATCACCTCCTACAGCCAAATGGAGAAGAAGCCCGTGATTGGCTTTGATATGGGCGGTGAGTGTGTGAGATTATGTCCGTTTTCTTCCACCTTCCAATTACATGTTAACTTTGTTTCTTTCACAGTAAATCTAAGTAAAAAAAAACAACAAAAAAACAAACCAAACCAAAGGCTTTTATGCTGTAACATCCCAGAAGGTTCAAGGTTTCAAAAGAATTTAATGAAGTACAAATATACCACTTGAGACTTTCTATTCAGTTTTTTTTTTCTTTTTTTAATCTTAATGTTTTGTGTTTCCCGGCAGGAACCTCCACCGACGTGAGCCGCTATGCCGGCCAGTACGAGCACGTGTTTGAGGCCACGACAGCTGGAATCACCCTGCAAGCACCTCAGCTGGACATCAACACCGTGGCTGCGGGCGGGGGGTCCCGACTCTTTTTCAGGTGAACTCACCCTTGAAAGACGGATCTATTCTTCTTTCAAATTAACTCTTATGCAAATTCTTGTTTGCATTTCCCTGGCATGTTTATGATTTCTTTGCTTTTTTTTGTAACCTCCCCAGATCAGGGATGTTTGTCGTAGGACCAGAATCTGCAGGTGCACATCCAGGACCGGCCTGTTACAGGAAAGGTGAGATTACAGACGGCTCTCTCTTCTCCACAGTCAGTTAATAAACACGAGTGCGTTTCATTTTTTGGCTTTATTGAATCTTCCTTTTATACCTCACCCTGTTAATCTCCATGACGTTCGGCAATAATCCACAGTAACAGAGCCAGGTTTTTCGGTTCCGGCCCCCCCACCCCCCAGCCTCCTCTGAGTTAATAATCCGCTTAATGTACATAGAGGAGAAAAAATGGGCTCAAGTTCACCTTGCATAACTCGAGCTTGTATCATGCGAAAGCTATAAAGCGGGAGTAAAGAAGATGTCTTTTAGAAACCGACTAGATTCATGATCAACAACCGATTTCCACTTTCGTATTGCAGAATAAAAGTAAAAAGAGAAAAACAAGGCTGAAGCTGAGAATATAACACAAACAAATATCTTACATTTTTGTAATAATGCCTTTTTGCAACCATTTACTGGTCAGATTTTTTTCCCCTTCTGTTCTTTTTTTTATTATTATTTTAAATGTATTTTGCAGGTGGCCCTCTGACTGTGACCGATGCTAACTTGGCTCTGGGTCGCCTTCTTCCTCCCTTCTTTCCAAAAATCTTCGGCCCCGCTGAGAACGAACCGTTGTCCTTGGAAGACACCATGACGCATTTCCGTCGTCTCACTGAGGAGATCAACAGCTTCCTGTCAGCGAGCCAAACCCAGGTGCCACTACTTAGAGGTTTTCATTTCAGTAATGCCAACGGCAAACAGTGACATAAAAGACTTATTATTTCTGTTTTCAAATAAAGACCAATGGGGCCACAAACTCCCAGAACGACATGGTGCCAAACAGCCAATCAACGATGAGCGTGGAAGACGTCGCGATGGGATTCATTCGCGTTGCTAACGAGGCGATGTGTCGACCAATCAGGGCTTTGACGCAAGTACGTTATTACAGCACTGCGGGATTTTAGGGTTACTGATTTTAAGCAATCTTGTGTTCGCTGTTTTCTTCTGAAAACCTAACAGGCCAAAGGTCATGACACGTCTCAGCATGTGCTGGCGTGTTTCGGCGGCGCAGGCGGCCAGCATGCCTGCTCTATAGCCCGAGCTCTGGGAATGAAAACCGTCTTCATCCATAAGTAAGATTAAAAAAGGAGGGTCAAATTGCTGCACAAGAATGTTTTGTTGCTTAAACAGGTTTGTTAGAGTGTGTGTGTGTGTGTGTGTGTGCGCGCTGCTCTCAGGTACAGCGGCGTGCTGTCGGCGTACGGTCTTGCCCTGGCAGACGTTGTGGAAGAGGTGCAGGAGCCGTGCTCTCTTAAGTACGAGCAGCGGTGTTTCGCCGAGCTGGACCGCAGGATGGAGCAACTCTGCAGACGCTGCTGCGACACGCTGTCCGCACGCGGCTTCTCGAGGTCAGAGCCAACAAAACTCAGCAAGCGAAAGTAACCGATAGATTTTCTTCCTAAAGAAAAAGAGAGGTTTCACTTTAACCCTCCAGGCACCAAAGGTTAAAACGGTCATCACTTTTCATCATAGTCTATCCGTCACACCGGCAATCTGAGCCTGTTTATAGAAATGTGATTTTTTTTTGTAACATTTTCAGGATATCACAATTTTAACCACTAGCTGGCAGCAAAGCCACTGTGGAGGACTAAATTGAGAATCTCTTCCACATTTGGTTGCATTATTGCATAGAAATATAATATAGGATCGCTTTCATTATAAAATAGGGTAAAAATTGAAAATATATTTTAAAGTTGAATCAAAATGTCATGTTTCTGATTAAGACTCAAGCCGATACACAGTTTTAAGGTTTGGGAGTTGTACTTTGGCATGTTCACTGGAAGAGCCTTTTACTTCATTTTCCTTATTCTAAACCTTCATCAGCTAATGATTCAAAACATGGTCATGTTATTTCTAAGAATATTTTTCTCAGAAATTAAAAAAACAAATTGGCATCAATTTGAAAAATATGCATGTTTTTAAGAGAACTGACAACCAGTGTAACTCGTGTACCTTCAACCGCTGCTTTAGCTCTTTGCCATGTGAATGATTGAATCCTGCATTTTAAATGTTACCTGACTGCTTCTGATTAACATGGACTGTTGACAGTAACATAATCCAACTCTCTGGGACTTCTCTTGTCGTCCCCAGTGGTCAGATATCTACTGAGGTTTTCCTCCACCTGCGTTACGAAGGCACCGACTGCGCCCTCATGGTTACGGCTGACGGTTACCCCGGTAACGCCCACTCCTGTCGAGCCGGCGACTTCAGCAGCGCCTTCACCAAGCGGTCTGCCGAGTCCCTTTATTTATGCCTGGTTTAGTGCAACTTTTCTTCATGGGAATAAGTCACGTTTTGCTTTTGTTGCAGTTATTTGAAGGAGTTTGGGTTCACCATCCCAGACAGAGCCATCATGGTGGACGACATCAGAGTGAGAGGCTGCGGAAAATCTGGGATCAACTCCATGCATAAATCAAAGACGGGACGCAAACAAGCCAAGCCTGTCATGGTAGTCAAGAACACGCACACGTAATAGCAGCCATCCTTGCTGCTAAAAATTCACACCGAAGGTGTTCCTGTTGTCTTCCTCTGTAGATGACCAAGTGTTTCTTTGAAGACGGCTACATGGACACCAGTGTGTATCTGTGGGAGGAACTGCCATGTGGCAAAAGCATCCAAGGACCGGCCATCATCATCGACAAAAACAGGCAGGCCTTTCACTAGACATGGGCTGGTTGCCCTCTATCGAGGTTCACTGAGGTGTTAGTTGAAGTGAAGTTTTTGAGCCTAAAACCAGGGTTTGTTCAGGTGCTTGAAAGCCCTGACAGTGCTTGAACTTCAATTCGGAACGTCAATTAAGTGTTTTCATAGTGTGGAAAGTTCTTGAAACTGCACATTTTTGCTATAAAGACAGTTGAAACCAGATATCATTCACATAATTAAAATACTTTTTTTTTTCACTGTCTGCAGTTAAATTTGACTAAATGTTTTTTTTTTTGTTTGTTTTAGGTCAGTTAGGATTACCGAAATTATTTCTATTTGGTAAATGCCAGAAGACACAGCGAGACCATTTTTTATTTTATTTTTGAATATCTATTATTCTTAATTGATCTGTGTAACTGAAATAAAATACGGGTCATATTTTATATGACCCGTATTTTATATGTCCATTATATCACCCATTTAAATTGGACAATTATGTTGAGTAACATGGAGTTACTCCAATCAGTATGTTAAAATTTTTGTATAAGCTAAAATTAGTTAAAATGCTAATGTTAGCCTAAATGCTAACAGTTAGTTCGATACCAGAAAAAAAAAAACGCTCATCTCTTAACACTAAATTAATGACAAGTAATATTATTGTTTATAAAACATAAGCTCTTTTGAAATACTGCTTATCTGCTTAGATACAAGAAATGTACAGGTGGTACATTTTGCAAAAGTAAAACTGGTTGAAATCTGTTTTTACTTAATTAGTATTGTTTTATTTACACACAAATTCTCCATTATGACGTTGTGGGAAAAGGTTTTCGGATGTCGTGAGAATAATCTCTTACGAGGATGACATAAATGCCTGAATTTGGGTTTTTTCTGTTCTTGAGTTCAGAATATTAAAATCTTTGCCCTTGTGGATTAAATTCATTTATAATTGAGCTCATTTGCTGCAGGTTTATACCATCTCTTCTTTCATCCCCGTCAGCACCATCCTGGTGGAGCCGTCCTGCGAGGCCCGCCTGACGGAGGACGGCGACGTCTGCCTGGCTGTCGGCTCGGACTCTCAGTGCGCCATCGGCACGGAGCTCAACACCGTGCAGCTCTCCATCTTCTCCCACCGCTTCATGAGCATAGCGGGTGGGACGGCGCTTTCAAAAAAAAAATAAATAACGTTCAGAGTTGATTAGAGATGCGATTGTGAAAGGAAGTTGCTGACTGATATTTCTGTCCCACGGACCACTGCAGAGCAGATGGGCAGAGTCCTCCAGAGGACCTCCATCTCCACGAACATCAAGGAGCGTCTGGACTTCTCCTGCGCCGTGTTTGGGCCCGACGGAGGCCTGGTGTCGAACGCGCCTCACATCCCTGTCCACCTGGGGGCCATGCAGGAGACCGTCCAGTACCAGGTGATTAGCAGGACCACTCCTGAGTGGAAAAACTGACACCGAGTCAGAGTGTTTCATGTCCGATTCTTTTTTTCTCCTTCCGTTTGTGAAGATCAGATCACTGGGAAACGAGCTGAGAGAAGGAGACGTGATTCTGAGTAACCACCCGTGCGCCGGCGGCAGCCACCTCCCGGACTTGACCGTCATCACGCCGGTCAGGCCTTCGGTTCTTCTCTAACATCCTCATCTGTCCCGGTTTCTGTCCTCTCTTCACTGTTGTCTTTCTTCTGTCTCTCAAACCAAAGGTGTTTCGAAAAGGAGTCAACAGTCCTGTGTTCTTTGTGGCCAGCAGGGGGCATCATGCCGACATCGGAGGCATCACTCCAGGCTCTATGCCCCCCCACTCCACTTCCCTTCAGCAGGAGGGGGCAGTCTTTGTTTCGTTCAAGCTCGTCACTGGGGGAGTCTTCCAAGAAGAAGGTAAAAGCACCAGCTTGTCTTCCTCCATCCGTTAAAACACAAATGTTTTCCTGCGGAAAGTTTATCTCCGGCCCTCTCTCTTCCACTTGTCTCCATGCCAGCCGTCACCAGAGCTCTGATGGCTCCGGCTCAGCACCCCGGCTGCTCTGGGACTCGTAATCTCCACGACAACCTGTCAGACCTGCGGGCTCAGGTGGCAGCCAACCAGAGAGGCAGCCAGTTAGTGGGGGAGCTGATCGACTGCTACGGGTTAGACGTGGTCCAGGCCTACATGGGATACATCCAGGTAAACATTCCTGCAAGTCAGTAGAAAGGTTCAGAGTAGATGCGACCGAAACATAAAATCCATGATTATAATCTTACCAAATCTGATTCCCGTAATTTCTCACTTACTTAGTTGCTAAGAATAGAAAATATTTTCCAAAATTATCTGTTATTTCAGTCATTTGTTCTGTGAGTTGACCTGAATTTAAAGACCAAATAAATAGAAACTGTAAAACAAGATGGTTGGCCTTGACTGGGATGACAAGGAGTGCACTGGTTAAATCTTTGGGAAAATTGTGATTTATTATTTTTTTTAATCTTCAAAAACAGGAAAATTTATTAATGGATAAAATTAATTTATCACGCAGTTCTAGTTCAGAATTCCCTGAAAAGTTTCCCTTTTTATTTTATTTTTTTTCATTTTGTCACATTCCATCCACAAGTTTCAGTGTATTTCATCAGGATTTAATCTGATTGGCCAAAAAGAAATTAATTTGGAAGCGAAAAGAAAAACTAAACATTTCTTGTGTTGTCTTAGAAATAAAATTCTGAAATATGTAGTGCATATTTGGATTCAGCTTTGATGAATCTACGCCTTGTAAAGCAATCCTTTCACAGGGAGCCTCGAGTCGAATGTCTTTACCAGCTGGGCACTTTTGTGGACTTTATATTGAGTCCATTGGTCACTTCTAAACTCAGTTCAACAGATTGCCAGTTTTATGCAAGTGTGGACTTTGACTGGGCCATCCCAACACATGAATATCCATTGATCTAAGCGAGTCATATTTGACTGGCTGCCAACATTGCAAAAAAATACAGTGTGTTTTTGCAGTGCTAGCAAGAATACACAAAAATTCTTGTAGCCTGGCCCATTATTCAACTCACAAAACAGATGATTGGAATTAAAGCCACTTTGTGAAAATATTTTCTGTCATTTGTTATTTCTTTTGTCGGGGAAAAAAAACCCCCAACAAAATAGCTATTGTTTACCCCTCCCTACCTAAAGTTGAAGTTTGTTTTCAATGTTCAGTGTAGCAGTGTACTTATCAAGCTCTGCTACCTTGACTGTAGCAGAGTTGATGGTAAAATATCTGAGGCTAAATACAAGACAATATCTGAAGAAATCCCGTGTGGCATTTGCGTTCCAGAGTAACGCCGAGCTGGCCGTTAGGGACATGCTCAGAGAGTTTGCACAGCGCCGGCGCCGTCAGACCAGCAGCTCCTTAGAGGTGGAGTCAGAAGATTTTATGGACGACGGGACACCGATCAGACTCCGGGTTCAGATTAATGAAGAAGAGGTGAACTCTGAGCGTTCTGTCAGGATAATCTGAAGACGCGACGAGACGGCGGCCGATTGAATTGAACCTTTCCCGTTACAGGGCAGCGCCGTGTTTGACTTCACAGGAACTGGAACCGAGGTGTGGGGGAACTGCAACGCTCCACGGGCCATCACCCTGTCCGCTCTCATCTACTGCCTGCGCTGCATGGTCGGCCAGGACATCCCCCTCAATCAGGTAGGAAACGTTCAATCTTTGGCCTTCTTTAAGGTTTTTCTAATCCTAATCAGACGATTTTAAGAACAGCTTCCTCTTTTTGCTCACGAAGGGTTGCCTGAAGCCGATCAAAGTGATCGTCCCCCCCGGCTCCATCCTCCAGCCGTCCCAGAATGCAGCGGTGGTCGGAGGAAACGTGCTCACGTCTCAGAGAGTGGTGGATGTCATTTTTAAGGCGTTTGAGGTGTGCTCCGCCTCCCAGGTGAGACAAACGTCAATTATGTTCACCGGATCCTTCATCCAAAATTAAGGCCTTAAAAAAATCTTAAAATTCTTCTTTTTGTTTGTTTTTTAAAGTAAGTTGACTTTAAATACATTAATCAGAGGTCTTAAATTTTGTCTTGGCAGAACTTTTTAATTATGAAATAGAGAAAATTCTCATAAAATATCTCATAAAATTCTTGCAATTTTATGAGATAAGTCATAAAATTACGAGAATAAAGTTGCAACCCAGAATAATACAAGGGTAGCGTTGTAATAATATGAAAATAAAGCTACAATGTTACAAGAATGAAGTTGTAATATTATGACTATTCTCGTAATACCATGACTTTATTCTCATATTATTTTGGCTGTATTGTATTCTCATACAACTTTATTCGCGCGACTTTATTCTTGTAAAATTATTACTTTGTTCTCGTAATTTTATTACTTGTAATTTTTTTTTTTCATAGCATGAACCTAATACTCGTTTTGATGGTGAATACTCATAAATTAGCTAGGTTTTTGGAGTAAGTGTCAAAGTTTGTGCATTTGTTGGGAGATTTGCCTCTTAAACTCCACTCATAATGGTCTTAAATTTGAGTCGGTGAAAACTGCAGACACCCTGCTGCAGCTTTGACTGCATGTTTGCATATTTTTGCACTTCCTTAACGCTGCACTGTCTTCCTCCGATCAGGGCTGCATGAACAACATTTCCTTCGGCAGCGAGCGAGTCGGCTATTACGAGACGGTGGCTGGGGGCGCGGGGGCGGGGCCCGGCTGGCACGGCCGGAGCGGCGTCCACTCTCACATGACCAACACCCGCATCACCGATCCAGAGATTTTGGAGAAAAGGTGAGACAGTTTGCTGAAGACGTGTCAGTTTGTCGGGTTTTTTTTTTTTGCTTGTTTTCTTTTGTTATTGGCTGCAGCTGTTGATCCGTCTGCCGTCCAGGTATCCGGTGATTTTAGAGCATTTCTCTCTGCGACCCGGCTCAGGAGGCGCGGGGAAGTGCCGGGGAGGCGACGGCGTCATCCGTAAGCTTCTGTTCAGGAACAAGGTGGTCCTGTCCGTCCTGACGGAGAGACGGGCCATCCGCCCCTACGGCCTTAAAGGTAATCACTGAAACCTGCTCCAGGTCTCCTCTGTGTGTTCGTTTATTCCCTCCTCTTCCGTTTGTTATAGTCTAAAATCATTTTTGGTCGTGTTTCTCTCCGACGCTTCAGGGGGCGAGGATGGAGCCACGGGGCTCAACCTGCTGCACAGAGCCGACGGGCGAATCCTCAACCTGGGAGCAAAGACCAGCGTCAGCCTTGAGCCAGGGGTGAGATGAAAGACGCACTAATCAGAGACTTTGTGGCCAATTTTCTGGTTTTGTCAACCTAAAAATAGGAATAAAATTGTTTTTCTTAAAAAAAAAGAAAAAGAAACCCACACACACACAACAGATTTTCCAGTTTTGTTTTGCTGTACTGAGGGCAGAAATGGCTCTTTGGATTGTAAATGTTGCAGTAAAATCCTGCTGGTTGCTGGGAAAGAGGAAAAGATCTTTACATTAAAAATTACATGAAGCATCTCTGCTCTGCTACAATCTGTCCTGTGCCAGACAGATTGTAGCTCTTTCATTTCTGCAAACATAGAAATGTTATACTACAGCACAAGGCATACTGCAAGTTACTCATAACACCCAGTTTTGTGCACCTTATTTTGTTCGACATTAAATTAAATAACACATCAGCTCCTGGTCTCCCCCTGCAGGACATGTTCTGCCTTTACACCCCTGGAGGAGGGGGGTTTGGGAGCGAGGGAGACCCGAAGAGCGGCGGACCTCAGGGCAAGCGAAGGCGTCTGAATGAGGTGTTCACCGAGAGGGGGAGTGTGTTTGAATACAGAATGGCTCAAGAGGGAGTGTGAAGAGAAACGATGAAGAGCTGGAAGGCCAGAGAAGAGAAAATCGTGGGAAACAAGAGTCAGACTCTTCATCAAATGGATTTACCAAAAGATACAAAAAAAGAAAGTTAAAGGTAAAACTGTGACAGGCATGCTTTCTAGCATTAAAGTGTGAAAAATATTAAAAAAAAATGGCACATACTAAAGGTTTGACAAGAATCAGACTAGAATAATGGATCAAGCTCCTAAACTATGAATGTTTCTCTGTGAAATTTCACTTTCTGTTGAATGTATATTCCTGAAACTATCACGTTTCACACTAGTATTTTAATCCAAACCTATGAGTTTGCGAGAAGCACCGCAAAGTGTGTATGCTGCAAATGTCAGGATGAACTTAATTGATATGTGAATTGAGCAAGCACTTTTCTCAAGCCAACAATTTGTTCTCTTTACAAATATACCTTTTTTTTTTTTTTAAAGGTTGATAAATAAATCCCTTTTAACAGAAAATTGTTTAAATTTCATGTTTTGGAAACATTAAAAAAAAAAAAATTTCCACGACTGCAAACTTAATGTGACAGGTAGTCGCACCCAGAGTGGTTGTGTTGGGTTAAAGCGGCGTCCCCCTCCTCCCACCTTCGGTGTCAGGAATGATGATGAGCAGAGGGGGGAAGGAGGGAGTGCATGCAGGCAGGCAGGCATGCGTAGGCAGCCGATACAGAGATAGTGGTCACAGCAGGGGGCAGGGAATCAGCGGGAGGCTGACGGCTGCTGCACTGCTGATGTAAATCAGAGTTTCTGCAAGAGAAAGGAGCGCTGGAAACTCCCAGTTCCTGAACTCAAGCTCCTATTGCAACTGGAGATGATTAAAAAAAAAGTGAATAGATTTCATTCAAAACATTTCATCTTTTCTAAATTCAAAATATGCATGAGCTTTAATATTAATCCGAATGCTAAAATCTCTTCATTTCGTTTCGATGGAGTCCTTTTGGAGCGTTTTGTTGCTACACTAATATCGCCGCTGCACCAAGAAAATCCAGTTCTGGTAAATAAATATACTTCTGGTCGGACAGATTTTAACTTTTTCAGATTTATCTACACCAGCTGGGCAAAGTTACAAAAAATGTATAGGGCTGCATTATTTTTGCTGGAGCAGGCAATTTTTTCTTTAGTCAGCCACATATTTAAAATCAGCGCCCTTTCAAAGTACAACTTCTTTTTTTCCTTAATGTTGCCTTCATAAGTACAGCTTCAACAATTTTCATGGTTTAAATTGTCAACAAAAAGTCCTTTGCCGGAAGCATATAGGATTATTTTACCCAGTCTTTGAAAAAAAAAAAAAAAACCAGAAACAATGTAATGAACCTATGTCAGTTTTGTTAAAATGTCAATTTTATTTGTCTGTACAACACTGTTAAACTTTTTAGAAACCTGTTAGACTTCAAGACATCTCTACAGATGTATAAACTTTAATGATGCATAGTTACATATTGGTCAGTAGTTAAAGCTTGTATTACATTCTTCCGTCGAGGGAGGGAGACATCTAAAAGTGGTGTCCTTTGGAAGATCATCAGGTGAATAGTGCAAGAAAAATATCTATTAAAAAAACAAAACTGTTAAAGCTACATTTTTCATTATCATTAGCACCACCCTGGTGCAGAGTGGTCTAAAAGTGAGTTCAAGTGGTTCAAAATGTTTTGGATTTCTCTTGCAATCATTAATAAAAAATATAAAAAAAACAAAACAAAAAAAAAAAACAAAAAGAGAGAGACATCTGTAAACAAGGAAAGTAAAATCTTTACATGCATCCTAAAGATCAGCTCTCACTTAAGACCAGCCTGAGTGTAATGCGACTCGGGAAAAACCTGACAGCCATCAGTCATGAACTCCATTTGCCGTTTTGGACTTCTCGGCTGTTTTTTTTCCAAGAGTCCCCATGTGATACATTCAATAAGTCACAGTGGATAGACAGCATTAAAAACAATCCTCAAGACATTGTATTAAACAACTGTGCAAACAAGATCTGCAGTGCAAAGAGTCTGTAGCAGCACGACCTTTCATTGAAACACTGAGGTAGATATCTGTTGAGTTATATAGCTTTTTTTTTTTAGGTAGGTTTTCATCAATAAAACTCAATGCTGAAGGCAGAATTACAATTTGTTTTAAAACACACTGACGTGTAAATATATAAAAAAAAAAAAAGAAAAAAAAAGAAAAATCAGCTTCTGGCTAGCAAGAAACCATAAAAGAGATTGTGTGGAGCTTACGGTTTACTTCCTGGTTGGATTCCTCGTTTGGTGTGTGAACGACTCTCAGTACTGGTGATACTTGTTGAGAGGAGTCCCGTTCTGCAGGGGGTACTGACTCTGCGGTTGGTGATGCGAGTAAGCGTTCTGATTGGTGGGCAGCAGTGCATCGAACACGCTCTTATTTGGAGGAACCGACTGCAGCATGTTGTCCAGGTCCATGAGCAGAGGAGGTGGCTGAACTGAGACTCGCCTGCTGGGGAGAATCGGCCAGTAGGAGTGACCTATGAAGTGGGAAGGCGCCATGGGAGAGCTACCATAGCTGTAAAGTGGTAGTCCGCCGTGCAGCGGCATTACGGGGCCTCCGTTAAACCGCATGCTAGGTGGGGCGACTGCATTTGGGGGAGCATACTTGGCGTAGGAGGTTGGAAGCTCCCACGGAGGAGCAACGGTCTCCCGTCTGGCAGATTTGTGCAACGGCGGTCTGAGGTCCTCGTACCCGTCAGATCCTGCTTCACCATTAGGAGGGACACGCTTCCCAGTGTGGGACAAGACTTTCCATTCCTCATCGGAGGAGGTGGAAGAGGTGGAGGCAGGGCTTACCGAGCTGGCGGAGGAGGTGTAACGAGAGCCTGGAGGCGGCGAGGGCCGAGGGCGCTCCACCTCACCCCAGCCGTCTCTGTCCACATGCCCAGAAGCGCTCGTCGGCCGCAGGCTGTGCAGTAAGGAATCGATGGCAAAGGACGAGTCCAGCTTGGGCCTGAACAAGTTGTCCTGCGACGGCGGTGAAGGATTTCCTGATGACACGGGCGGGAGAGAGGTCACACGCTCAGTCGGAGGAGGAGGGGGCGGCTCAGATTCCGGCTTGTGTCCCTGCAGGATGTAGGGGGCCAGATCCTGAGCGAAGATAGTCTCGTCTTGGCGCGACACGGCCGTGTTCTGCCTCTTCAGGAGATCCAGGGGAATACGGTTCAGGTCCACAGCCCAGAAGTTCCCTTTCCCCTGAGGTTTGCCTGGATCCTTCAGCACCTGCAGATCAAAAGAAAGACACATTGCTGCCTGTTTGACCTGAATACCCAGTCTGGCAGGATGGGCTTAGTTTCACCCCTAAAAAAATTTAATCAGAATGGTCGCAAAATGCATAAACCAGCTGACCCTTAAACAATGTCAACCATTTTTATTGGCTCCTCTGGTGAAGTTGTGTAACAACATGATTGTACTTTGATACATTTACAAATATCGCTTAACAAAAGCTACAAAGTGTTTTCCCATATGTTTCAAAAGCTCCATCTCACTCCAACCCATATATATGATATGTAAACATCATATATGTATATATGATCGTTCCTGATGATTTTGATGATGGCATTTGACAAAATGCAATGTTTATTGCTACATTTATTTTTTTTTATTTTTTTTTGGGTGGCTTCCTACAAATGGAACAAAGTTTCCTTAAAGGGAAACATAATGACATCAGCTTCTAGAAGGGCCCCTTGAAGTCTTTGAAAGTGGAAGTATGAGAGCCTTAAGTACACAAACCTTAACAAAGCAATTATAGGAGGAGAGGTTGTGTCGCACAGAATCTCGCCACCCTTTGTAGTTCCCTTTGAAAAATGGAAACAGGGTACTGATCTCCTTCAGGATCTGGAATAAGAGCGAGAAACCATCTCAGTTCATGTTTGATGCAGCACAGCAATGTCTCTCACCCCCCACCCACCCCTCCCAAAAAATGCCAAACAGAAATATTAATAGTGGAAATGACTAATTTGCAGAAAAGTCCAAATAAATGTGTGGTTGGTTTTTTTAAGCTTGTACTGTATATCTTATCTGTGTTCTGATGCAGATCAGTGTCTGGCTTTACTGTGGCCCAAGCTTATCAAAGCAAACCATGAGTGGCAGGAATGGTGGTCACCCAAGTGTCACAGAGAGGTGACTGTTTAGTGTCAGATCTTTCAGTGTAAACGAGATGCCTGCATGTTAAGAAGTAGCCAGTAATCTTTAAGGGTAAAAGACTTTGTGCGCTATGACAATCTAAAATAACTCCCCTTTTTTATACATTTAAGACCATTTACCTCAGATAGTGTAAGCTTCTTCTCTGGGGAGCGCTGGATGACCATGGCGATCATAGCCAAGTAGGAGTAGGGTGGCTTGGGATACCGCTGGTAGTTCTTCTTCTTCCCACTGCTGGAACCGCTTTTCTCCCGTTCGGCCCTCCACGTCTCCCGCGTCACGTCCCGAAGCTTCCCGTTGGCGTCGTCGCCGTCCTGGTATGAAGAGTGGGCTGGAATGGTTTGATCCGCGAGTCCAGTGGCACCGCCACGGTGCTCGGTGCGTGCAGAGGGCTGCTGCTGCTGCTGCTGCTGGGGGGTCATCTCAGCCGGTTGTTGAGGCCGCTGCTGGGCTAGACCGCAGGAAGGAACCCTCCGCTGCACATTTCTGTAGATGTCAAGTTGATGGTCGCGGTGTTCTCCACTGTGGCACAGAGCGGCTGGTGCCAGGAGGGTCTGCTCCGGCCAGTGCTTTGTCATGTTGATGCAACCCCGGAGAAGAGGGGGAGAGCGATCGGCCAGGAGCGAGAAAGAAAGGGGGGAGGGATAAGGGAGGTCGAAGAGTCGGTCCTTAACTTCTGGAAGACTGCTGGCTCCAGGCTGACTCTATTTGAAGAGCAAACAATTAACAGTTTCATGTAAATCCCGCTGCGTAACAGTGGGGGGGGGGGAGTGAATGGCACGTTATCTGAGAGTAGAGTGGCTGATCGCCCTGGGGGGTTTGCGCATAGAAAAAGGACAGAGAAAGACAGTAAAATGCCATAATATCAACAAACCACTTGCAGCACAGATGTGGTAGGATTCCTTTTGGAACAACGCCTGGGACATTTACGCACCGATGACTTAGGCGGCGTTTTTAAGGGACAAAAACATTTACTGAGAAACTTTGGTAGAGCGCAAATGACTCATTTCGACTTAAACTTAAGAGGCGCATCTTTAATTTGTTGTTGAAGTCAAACATTACAGATTGTGCGGGAGGGGACGGGAGTTTCGGTAGAGAGATTAGCAATCTCGATTAGAGCTAATCAACTATTTTCCGTGAGCAATATACAAAGTTATTGGCTAATATACAAACACTGAAAGATTCAATACATTAAATAAAAGACTATCCGTGTTCTTTTTTCTTCTTTTTTTTTTTTTACCCCCCTCTTAGAAATGTACACTGACGACAATATAACACACCTGCATGACCTGAGAATTTCCACTGCCCGAATTCACAAAATTATTTGAAAAATAAAACGCATTTAAGGGAGAAAAACAGATTTGTTTATCTTTGTTGGTGACGTCACATGAGGGAGAAAAATTCAACACTTCAGAAGATGAGCGAGTTTTGGCACATTTTTATGTAGGCCTCAAGTTATAGTTAAATTGTATTGGGTTTAACTCTATGGGTTTAAGCCACCCAGTCAGCATTTTACAAATGTGGCCCATATTTGGATTGGATGAATTAGTTTTAATCTTCATATACTGGTGTGATGCAGCGAAACCAAAAAAAGGGGGGGAAACTCTTTTACGTCTTAACACCATTTTGAGAACCAGCTGTAGGACTTAAGGCCATTGCTGATATTTGGTCAACCCTGGTGGGTTCAATCTGTTGTGAAGGCAGACCTTGACCCATCCAGAGAAAAATGAATTTGCTTCTAGCAGCAAAAATAAAAATTTAACATCTTTGATTCTAAAATCTGACCTTTACAGTCCATCCTGGTCGTCTTCAGCTACCACTTCCATGTGTTTCTTGCTTACCTGAAATTCATGTTGTGCATAGGTTTTTTTGGTGACTATATTTTTTAATTAATATATGCATACTCTGAGCTGATAAACATCAGCTCAGTGGTCGTTTCATTCAAATGGAGTGAAATTATTTTGAATTTTAACATTGGGATTAACACATTTTAATAGTAAGAAGTCAGCTTGTTCCCCCTATATGCTTTTCAAATTCTGAAAAGGCAAGACTTTCAAAAGTTATTAAATATAAAAAAATGTTTTTAATTGTAGGCTTCCTGATCATCTGCACATAATTTGGCCCAATTGCTGAACACTGCCAGCAGGATTGTTCTCCACAGTAGGGAGGGTAGGTGGTGCTGTCTAGGACTGCGC
This sequence comes from Poecilia latipinna, assembly GCF_001443285.1. Classification (NCBI taxonomy): domain Eukaryota; kingdom Metazoa; phylum Chordata; class Actinopteri; order Cyprinodontiformes; family Poeciliidae; genus Poecilia; species Poecilia latipinna. Next base: position 82,285 of record NW_015112925.1, read on the forward strand.
AGAAAGTCACCCAGTGCTCAGAGACTAAAGTTTCGGGAATGCAAGTCCTTTGTTCAGGTTAATGTAGTGCTAATGTGTAAAAGTCTTGCTTCCCAGCAAGCCAGAGAAAACAAGTTGGATTACAAGGAGCTCCCATGGCAGGGGGCAGGGGGGAGCTGGTTAGCATATGAGGAAGCGGCTACTGGGCAGGCCTTTCATTCAAAAGCATGTTTGGGGTTTCTGATGTTCTACAGGCTGCTAAGTGCTGTGCTTGGCAGAACCATTCACACCTCATACATGAAGCAATGTTTCCACACCCAGTTGTTGGGGAAACTCGCTCACATTTACAAATCCCCCAGAAGAATCAACAGAATTTAAAATGTTAGCTGGAAATGAGCTTGACAATTATTTTTAAGGTGCTTATTGCAGCCTTATTTGTTTTTTTTTTTAATGAACTAGCACCATATCTGCCCATAATTTAGTTTACTCTACACATCTTTGAGAAAAAAAGTCTTCTTTAGAGACGCTTGCAAAAAGGACTTACCACTTAATATTTCAGCTTTTTCCACCTTTGAAGCAATAAGCAAACTATTTGAACTTGGCTACTAAGATAAGCAACAAGCTTCCATCAACCACCTGCTGCAATCTGCGGTTTTCTTCTCTCAGTTTGTCACATTTTTGCTGACACTTTATCCCCCTCTAGTGGTCATTGTTCAACTGCCATCTTGCAGTTTCACTGCAACCTTTTGACCTATACATACTGTGATGGAGACCAGGGGTTCCATCCCATGTTGATTATTGATATTATGTTGTTTTCAGTTCAAATGTGTTTTCTATCAGTTCTTTATTTTAGTTACATTGTGACAATTGGTGAACATTCTTTGTGGGTATGGAGACTGGCCATCTTTCCTGTTTAGAGAATGTGGGGGAAAATGTCAGTTTGTTTTGATTTAGATTAGTTCAATTTGAGTTAATTGAGTATTTGCCTTTCTGGGTGTGTCTCAGCAAGGTGGAGCAGAGAGGGAGACGAATGCTCCTGGAGCATACCAGCTTCCATTAGGAGGGGGAATACTCTGAGGATTTATATTTAGTTATATTTACTTTTGATTGACCTTAGATTAGTTTAGTTGTAATAATTTGCATGCATGTAAATATTTGTTGGATCATTTATTGTTTGTTAGTTTTGTGTAAGTAGTGTTTGTTTGTCTTTTCTTTTTGATCACCCCTTTACCTGGTGTAAGTGTTGGAACTTTCCTCAGGTATAAATGTCAGCTTCTTTGTTTCACAAAAAAAAAAAAAGGGTGTTGGTGTAATGAAGACTTGGAGCTCCCAAATAAATCCACCTCAAAGACATTTGTTGCCTCACTTCCTTCTTTAACGCAGAGCCTCCTCCGGTCAAAGTGACACATACGTATTTACTTGGTGAAAATTTTTTCTTACATGGCTTTGTGCTCATAGAGCTGAACAGGAAAGTCTGTGTTACACATGCACAGAGAAGTGTTGGTTTCCAAAAACACCTATCTGATAAAAACTGTCAGGCTTTCTCTTCCTGTCTGCCGGAGTGGGAGCTAATAGGTTTTCACTGGATTAGCGAGTGAAGCAGGGGAAGAATGGGACGTCCTGTGAATAGAACAGCATCAGGGACAATTCTGTTCATCTCTAGGCTGATTGTGTTGGGACAAATCCCTCCTCGGCAGGCTTTAAACGCCTGCCGAGGAGGACGGAGAAAGTGAAAGAAAGTCTCGATTGTGTCGTCTGTCTCTGAAAGGTCCCTGCGTTCTTTTTCTTTTTCTACTGAAAAACGGGAACAAGAATGAGCCTGCAGATAAACGTTGGGGAATAACACGGAAAATTTTACATTTTAGAGAGAATTTATGGTACGTGTTCCCAAGGCGTTTGGGAGAGTAGGGGTCCCACAGCATCACAGATCGTCCACCATACTTAACAGTGGAAATGATGCACTTTTCCACAATGTCATCCACTGTCTCACAGCAGACCCTCTTGGAGTGTTGTTATTGAAAACCTCCATGACAGAAAATGTTATCTTTACTAGCATCAATCACAATCAACTAGCTGGCATGTGGATAGAGTCAACTAGTTGTTCACCCCAAAAGGATTCTCCTTGCTACACTTCTCTAACAGTGAGTTTCTTTCTTTTAACACTCTTCCCTCACTTGGTGGCCAGTGGCTATATGAAATGTCATATTTACTCGACGAAACAAGACACTAGGCTAATTGAAATGTCCATAAAGCTTTTATATTCTGATAAAACTAAGTAAATTTTTGCTTTTGCTCTGTAGGAAGCTTATTGTTCTGTAGGAACAATTTGCTTCCTACAGAGCAGATTGTTCTGTAATTCGCTCTGTGGGAAGCAAATTGTAAGCATTTGCTTCCTACAGAGCAAATGCTCACAAAAGAGAGGTCGAAATATTCTGTTTAATGGAACCTTTTTCTACTTCAAAAAACCCCAAAAAACTTTTGTCCAGGAGAAAGGCTGGATGACGCTGTGGTACCCCTCTGTTGGAATACTGGAACTCTTATATTGACAACCTGATCTGCTGGAAGTGTATCCAGTCTTAACAGCTGCCCACTCGCCTGTTGAGTTGCACCTGATAGCTAAGCAGGATTATGAAGTTTGGTTGATGAACGAATGATCTGTATTTATAAAAACCTTTGATAATGTCCTTTAGGAAAACTGTACTGATTGCTCCACAGGGGTCAGTAGATAATTCCTGCTGTGTTTTGGTAGAGTGGTTGGCTCACTGCATTGTTTTTATATTTTTAGAGCCTAATCAACAGCAGAAATGTCTAGCAAATTAGCAAAAAAAAAAAAGAAGAAGAAGAAAAAACCCACAAGAGAACTGTAAGTCTTTGTGAAATTGATGTTTAGTTATTATTCTGGCTCTGTTTGGTGTGATTCTCTACAGTTCAACTCTGATAGATGGAGTCACATTAACACGTTTATGCATAGGTTATACGTATACAGGAGGAAAGAGTGGTGTGCTTTTCCTCTGAGGCATGTCAGGCTATCACACCCACCTGTTTACAAAAGGTTATATGAGTGTATATTCCTGGAACTTTGAGACTAACATGAAAGAGATTCCACAGAAATGTCAAATTCTACTCAGAATTTCTTTCTTGCACAATGTGGGAAGAAAAGAAATACATACTCAATGTCATTGTCATATAGTCGCACGACAAAATAACTGAACCTTTTCACCTTTGGTCCTTTGGTAAACACAAACTTCAAGGTATTTAAATACTGATCACAATGTAGTGCATAAGTGAAAATTGGAAGAAGAGCCATACAAAGTTTTCAATGTTTGTTTTTACAAATGCAAGTATGGAAAGTGTGGCTTGCATTTATATGCACCCCTCTTTCTCTTGATATCTGTAAAGATCCAGCACAATAAATTTCTTTCAGATGCCAATATGCAATTAAGAGTACACCTTTGTCATTTAATTTCAGTAAAACTACAGCTGTTCATGGAAGACCTCAAAGGTCATTATAATAACTAATTGTAGGACAGACAATTTGAACTTCTCATTATAATGGCCCAGTCAGTGCAATGAATATCACGTGTTATTATAATTCCACTTAATAATTATTAACTAATTTGTGTTGGTTTATCAATAGGTATAATAATAATATAATATAATATAATAGTTAATATGATGTGTTGTTTTATGTTTCATACAACAGACAAAATGTCTGCCAATAAAGTTTGAAGTGAATGGGGATGTTGGAGGTGAATAGAACTGTATGCATTCTGAACTCTATGAAAGTTGAACATTTCTCCCCGAAGACTCTGCCGCCCTCTAGTGGAGGCTGCGCTGTCGGAGGAGAGGGTACAGGTCAGGTTGTTATGGTGAGGCATTTCCCCTGAGGGCTGGCAGGCAGGAGCTGGAGCGGTGGACAGCAGCTGACTCGGTTTTCATAGCCGCAGAGCTGAACAGGAGCCGCCGCCACCGCCGCTGACAGCCACTTCAACAGGTAAGATGTCACCTCTGCGATTTCTATCAAATTCAAGTGGAAGTGGCTGTTCTGTTCGGTTTCATTTCACGCCTTTTCAAATAAATAAAGTCGTCGCCGAGAACACGAAATAACGTTTAATCTCCGCAGCGGTTTGTTTCTGGTTATGGAGCAGCTCAACAGCAGCCAGCTAAGGTAACGCTAGCATGACGTGACCTCTCTCCATAGTCGACTCAATAAACTCAGTCAGCAGGTCCTCTCAGTAGTTTTTATAGCATAATTAAAAGAAAAATGTCGACTCTGTTCGAGCCCTTCTGCTGTGAATGAAGGCGGGTGAGTTAAAGTACTTTCTACCTGACAGACCAACAGCTACCTGTTGAGTCAGTGTAGATGGACCGCTAAGGAGCGTTAGCTAATCTGCTGCTGCTCCTCCAACACCGTTTAGGTTGATGTTAAGCCTCTGCTGCTTCTATTGGAGCTTCTAATTACAGTTTAAAGTGGAATTAAGTCAAAAACAAAAGCCCAACATGCTTAATTCATTTCTACGACCACTTAAAATTAAAATCGTCCGGAAATTAGTGAACTGTAGTTCACATAGTGACATAAAAGTTCAGGTCATAGTTCAGTATATCTCCACTTTTTAAAGGTTCCCCCTGTATTATTAGGAGTGCGGGCTTGATAATCAAATAATTAGATTATAAAATTACCATACAATGCTACGTTTTTGAATTTATTAAGCCGCAAACTGGTCGACATAAAATTATTTGTTTATTCATTGTCATTTCCAGTGTCTTGCAAAACATTAATACTACATGTGCCTTTTCACAATTTGTTACCATAAACTTCAGGGTGTTTTGTTGGCATTTTATGTGAGAGGAACAGAAATTGGTGTTAAGTGGGAAGTAAATTTTACATATTTCTTTTTAAACAAAAACAACATAAAAAAAAAACAGTATGTTAATTCGGATTAACCCTCCTTTACTCGGATGAAAGTTCATTTAACCCTAGCCCATACAAAATGCTCAGCATGGTGGGAAAATAACACAGCACATGACTCTGGACACATCACACCCACTATTTAGTCACAGCCTCAGGACTTTTACACATTTAGTGAAACATGGTGGTGGCAAAGTTATGCTGTGGGACAAGGAAGCTGGTAACATTTGATGGGAAGATGAATCAACCTTAATTCATCTTCAGGGGTTAGTTCACCCCTGAACTAACACCCAGTTAGTTCAGGGGTGTCAAACTCCAGTCCTTTATGGCCAATGCTCTACAACTTTAGATGTGTCCCTGGTCCAACACACCTGACTCAAACGGCTGAATTGCCTCCTGCGCAGGCGGTCATGGTCTCCAGAGTCCTGCTAATGACCTCATTGTTTGACTTAGGTGTGTTAAAGCAGAGACGCATCTAAAAGTTCAAGGACGCTGGACTTTGAAGCCTTGAGTTAAGGACCCCTGGGTTAGAGGCTATAAAACACAAGGACATAAACATAGAGCTGCAGTGGAACAAATGACTGGACAAACAGATGTAGCTTAGTTATATTTCCCATACAGTCCTATGCAGGACTGTATATGTTTCTATAGTGTTTAAAAATGAAAGAACGAAGTAAAAACATGATTATCTTGTATAAGTTAACAGTAGTTAGCCTAGTCAACCGGCCCCTTTGGTTTCAAACATGGAACAGGAACACAGTTTGGTTGAGTGTGATGTCATTTCTAGATCTAAGCATATAGCAGCCACCAGAACAGGTTCCTGGTTCCAGATCACCACTCCAGTTCACACAGAGGGATTCTGCGTGAACCATCTGTTCAAACCATCTCTTTCATTGATCACAATAGGCAAAGATCATGTCCCTGACTCCAAAGTCTCTCTGCCCGGCTTTCACAAAGAGTTTCGAAGAGGAGCTGCAAAAACAAATGAGGTGGATTAGCAGTGCTTGCCAACAGCCGAAGGTGTCGTCCAGGAGATGCTTCTGTGAAATATCATCTCAGCAGCCTGGACATTTTAGTTGTCATAATACAAGATGGCACTACCACCCACAACGAATCCATGAAGACAGTTGGATTATATTCACTACGGCATTTAAGTTTAGGCATCAAGTATTTCTGAACTGACTCTGGATCTCCAGTCTTACTAAGCTTGAGCTAATTTGCAAGTAATTAGTTCCTGCACAATTGTGCACTAATTAGTGTTGGCTGTTCACATAAAATCAAATTTGAAGACATTACAGTTTGTGATTAAAATGTGAAAACATTAAAGGCGTATGAATACTTTTGCAAGGCACAGACATGACATCTGTGGGTATCAGGTTATGTTTTGGAAAACCTGGAAGTATTTACTTCTTGTGAGAGCCCTAATCGTCATGCAAAACACTGATAATATCAAAGTGGACACGCCTCTTTAGTATTTGGCTCTCACTGTGCATCAATGACTTATTAACCCCTAACTGAGGTATTGCTCATGAGTATAGCAGCGTATGGGCCAAAGTACTTTTTCAGTAGCATTGCTGTGGGAAATGTAGTCAAATATTTGTAGGGTTTATAATGCAGACAAAGATTGCGATGGACAATGTGACGACAGGAACACAGCTCTGGAAGGAAATAATGAAATGGCCAGATTAAATATCAACACACGAGGTTTAGTGGACTTGAACCCTGAGTGAGCTTATGAAGGAAAGAGCAAATACTGGGTAATTTTTGAGGAAATCCTGTTTGTAGCTGAAATTGTGACTGTGAAGTAGTTACTAGAGAGATATTTCTTAGCAATCGTGATATGGTTTATGTTTGTAATGATAAAAGTCCAGATGACTCAAGAAAGCATGTGCTCAAATTCCTCTTTGTATCCATTACTCTCTGTTGGGTGCGTAAAAGCCAGATACTCCCTTCTATCTCATTTTAGAAGTAAAGTTTCCAGATTCTTTTGTCCACATGTAGTCAGACTATTTTCCTTTTCATTCAAGGCCTCTCCCTCTCTCTTACCGTGCCATTGGCTACTTGGCAGATTTACTGAGATTTCTGGGTGATTATATGGTGCAACCCAAATCTTTACACATGACAGAGCTTACTGTCGGTCCTCCTCACTCGCTCGTTATGTGCCTCTCAGCAAAATTATAATCAAGTCATGTACATAATTTTTTTTTTTTGCAACCATCAACAAATAAAAAAACCCCATATGTTTTGTCTCATCAATTTTGGTTTAAAATTGATGCAAATAGACTAGAGACACCCGTTGTTATTTATTTACTCAGCAAGCTGTTTCAAGCTCCACTTCTTCCGTAATTGATGTCTGTGCTGCATAGTAAGTGACAAAACAGCCTTTCTGTGTGTTTGGCAGGCCGTTCTGGCCACTTGGCTTTGTTTCGGGTTTTATGCTGGATCGTTCCCGAACCATCAAGCCACATTGACTCAGCATTGTTCGCGTCAGTCTGTGCGCTTCATCAAATCACTTCACTAGGTTGTTGGCAGCACACAGCCCAGTTTGGACTCGTTTTGTGGCGATAAACCACGGATGAAGCTCTTAGCGGCCTGGGTAGTCTGCTTTAAGTTTGAGCAAAGGTGTGTCGGCTGTATTTTCAGCCGGTGTTCTTGGAAGAGTGATCAAGTTGTTGCACTGAGGTAGGTACCACCTAACAGAAGGATGTAAGAACTTTTGCATGCGTGTGTGTGTTTATGCTACTCTATTCATCATAGCTGTTTGGAGAAAGTTTGTGTTCTCCGACAGCCCCTTCCTGTTAGGTCATCCAATTAAAAAAGGTCGGAAGACTATAAATGTCAGAGTGATGCTGTAGAATGTTTCCAAACACATTAAATACACTTTTTTTTCTTCATGTAAAAAAAGATTATTTTCTTGGGAGTTTTTGTTATGACTGAGCCTTATATTTTCCTTCTGACTGGTCTTGGCCTGACTCAGAAACTCACAAAGTTCCTAAAGTCTTTCCAACAACAAATTCCACAACAAGTGTTATGAAGGAACCCAAATATCCCTAAATCCATGAGTCACAGAGAATCAGGATTTTTCTTCCCCTTTTCTCTGTTTTATTAACTGCGTTATCTTTCTTTCTTTCATTCTTTTGGCAAGCAAACGCATAAATGATAACCGGAATAAAGTTTGTTACTGAAACTTGATTTTAAACAGTGCTGCTCTGTCATGCTAATGTTTACACACCGGCACAAAACCTTTGATTTCTGTCCAGCTTCTGTGTCGGTCTGGAGCTGAGCGGGGTAGTGGATCAGTAGAAACCCTTTGAAGTTATCCTTCCAAATTTGTTACGTCAGTCAAACTGAGCTTAGGATATGAATATTATTGAATGGCTAACTCCTGGTCAATCAGAAACTCAAAAATCCATGTATTTCTGGTCAGTAAAGCCACTGTACTTACCAGGGTATTCTGACAAAAACTTTCTTCAGGGTTGATGGTGCTGCTGAGTGAAAGGCTCAACAAAAACCTATGTGGGTTTGGGAAAGGGGTTTTCCTCCGTTTTGGAAAGGTTGTGCTTTAATTTACAGATGGCTCTACTAAGTTTCTACGCTGTTCGTATTAATCTGCAATATCAGTAGGATCTGTAAATTAAACCCTGAATGTTTGCTCTTTTTGGGATAAGATTTATTTCTCAGTCAGCTCAACAGTAAACATTGGAGTGTTGTGGCTGAGCTTCATCCCTCTGATACCCTGCACTGATTGGCTTTGGCTGAGATCTGACTTGTCCACCTCACTCTGCCAAGGTCGCTAATCTGCAAACATCGTCCTCTTGTGCCCTGACTGCGTGTTTGCGGTAATGGAAAGGATTGTAGGAGACTGATACTCTTTTGTTAGTTCATGTGCCAAAGTTAGTGTTTGTGTTCAATACATTTTAGTTTTCCATTCTGTCAGCAAATGGTGGACAATTCCACTAGAGGTTAATAGAGGTGCTCATTGGATAAGACATAACAGCAACAGCTAAGCTTCCTAGCAAACGGTTAGGAGATTTTAAAGAGACAATTCCCTTTTGCCCAGAAGACGTTTAAGTTGTTAATGAGATTGTTGTCACTAGAGACTGTTTGGTTAACAGTGATTTAGAGATGTTGGCCGAGACCAGCTCACGCAGATGGAGCTGTGTTGCATTTGGAGCCTTGCTCCTTGCCCTTTAAATGCTAAGAAGATATTGGATTATAAACTCACCTGGACAAATCTTTGTGTGGTGTAGGTCCTCTTTTCATTGTGCTTCAACAAATTGTAAACAAATATCTATTATTTCATAAGTTTTTATCCTTTATTAAGTTAAATATTGTCATTTAGCATAGTTGAAGTGTTTCTTAAAGAGGTTAGTCAAAAAAAAAATTAAATGGTAGTCAAACAGCGATACATTTCTGAATTATTAATAATCATTTTTTAAATATGAAAGTTGAGATATTTTAACAGCGGTATAACATGTTGCAATTCAGAATGCCAAGTTAGATTGAAGAAGATGTGTTTGTGAAAACATCTGGGTGAAGCACATCATTGTTCTGGTGTGGATGACATTGTTCACACAGAACTTTAAATAGTCATCTGGCAAGTAGAGTGAATCCAGTCTGTTCTCTCAAATCGTCCCCACAGAGCTTCTTCCTGCTGTGGTCACCAACCCGACGGTTCTTTTGACCACAGGTTACCGTGAAACAACAGTTTTATAGCAGTGCTTTGCTTTGTCAAGAGAAAGTCTTGCAGTGATGTTGTTTACATCCCAAACAAAAGCAAATGCATTTAGAAAGAAGGAAATTATGTTCACTGATCAATTTTAAACCTTTTTGTGGACATTTTCTTGGTTTGAGCCTCGTTTAGCTACACATTCACTTAACTCGAGTCAGCGATAGTGGAAACACTCTAGATAGCAAAATTTGTAATTCAGGGACTGGACTTTGAATTTCTCACCTGGATAACATGAAATTAAAAAATAAATAAAATGGACTATGGTCTGGGCAGATATAAGTGGGCACTCCATGGAGATTTAGGGACATTCAACCAAGTTTCTTTGAAAAATCCTAACATCTAACTGCAGGAGTTTTCCAATTCAAAAAAAAAAACAAACAAACAAACACTTATTTTGATTTATTAACATCTAACATTGTTTAAAATTTTTTAATTCATTTAGGTAGTTGCCAGGAAGTACAGTTTTGCTCAGTTTCCAGAAAATGTATATGTTCAAAATATTTTCTCTGACTTCTGGTTACTGGTTGGGTAAAACCCTTTATAATCAACATTAGTGTTTATAATCTTTAAATCATAATGACAGCAGAACCGGCCCAAATGACCCTCATCAAAGGTTTACATAACTCATTTCTTAATTCCAGGTATTACCCATTTCAACTTAAGGAAACACCAAGTTTTTAAGGTAGTTGGTGGAACAGATTATCTTCGTGCCAAAAAAGCCTCCAGTTCTTGTATATTCTTGGGTTTGCTGCATGTTCTCTGAATAATGGCCAAAATCTCAAATTCAGCCAAGATATTTTAACTTGTGAGCACAAATGGTTCCTCTCAGCTTGTTTCATTTGTAGCCGGTAGCCTGTTCACTCTTATTTGTGCTTTGCTAAAGTGGCTGATTTGACTGTTTTGACCTTTACCACAACATAAGGAAATCCTTGCAGAGTGATTTATGACTGTCAGTATTTTAAAATAGACTATTCACAAGGCCAACCAAAACGGTAAAGGAGACAGTGTGTAGGTAAATCTCTGTACACTGAAAATATCATTGGGGCTTTTAGCTGTAACTCACTCCAAACTTTATGAATTATAGCATTCAGGAGAAACATTGCAGGAACGATAAACCTCGGTAAGACGAACATCTGAGAGGAAGTTTGTAACTGATATATCTTATCATTATCAGTACACCTATTTGTCTGCTATTCGACTGATTTATTGAGCTAGTGTGGCTTAAGCACACTATTTCAGTCACATTTCAGGCATTGCTTGCTTGCTGCGGTAGCTCTGGGTCCTCGCACTAGTGTCTTACCATTCACTCTCTCTATCTTAGTGAGTGCCTCTAGTTGACCTTCCTCTCAGTGTGTACAGGCCAAAGCCTGAATAATATATGAGTAGCCTGGAAAGAGCCGAGCGCGAGTCGTGTATCTCTGCTGGAAGTTAACGAAAGGCAACGGGAGAGATATTAATGTCCGCCGTTGCTAGAGTTTGAACTTGCACTGAAGGGGAGTGTCGCTATGCAGATTTTAACCACTTCTTGTGTCTTGATCTCGTCCCTGTATGGGACAGCCATCGCAAGCAAGCTTCAGCTGGCGTCAATCATTAATGAAAAGCATCCCACCTTCTCAAGTTTCTTTAGGAGAGACGAGGGAGAGGAGGGAACTCGGGGGTTAAAGATAACAATGTTAGAAGTGGAGAACTCATGCATTCTGCTGTAACGTAGCACTCACATTTTTTTCTCCCTGCCCACAGACTGGATCACAGAGGAGCAGCTAATTACAGCCTCTGTACTGTCAACACATCACCTGAAGAATGTTCATCAACAAGAAAAAGCCATGTAGCATTTACTAAGCACCTCAATTGGATTCATGAAATAATCTGGTACTGGAGAGGACATGGTCTGAATTCTGCATCTGTTGTCATTGAGCATCCCAGTTCTGTCTGCATAATGCACATGTTTATTCATCGCCAGTGGACTCTAAAATCACTGCCCCCTGTTGAATCCAGTTTTTGGACTTTATCAGCCCCAAATTAAACACTTTGGGGAAGGGAGCGAGTCCACAAAGCTGAGAGTGTGTGTTCCATCTTCCTCCTCTTTTCCTCTCCTTGAATGTATTATTGCAAGATCATCTACAGCTGAAATGGAAAGGACTGAAAGTTTGCAGAAGCTAGCACTTTTTCCTTTCGGTAATAAGTCAACAGCATTTCATTTTGGTCCAATAAAAGTTTTTATATAAAACGTTGATAGAATCCCAATTGTAATCATGGAGATATTTAGAGAAAAAGCAACTTGACTTAATTTATTTTTCATCAGTTTCCTTTTTTTGTAATTTATTTATGTGCTAAAAGTCTAACCCCTATTTTATGTTCTGCTAAACACTGTGATGTAGTTCTTTGACCCTAGAGAAGACTAATATAATATTTTGAAAGCCAAATCACTAAAAGAATCTAGTCTTGGAGAACGAGCTGAACACAGGCACGAAAAGGCCGGAACCCTGGTCACCATGGCAGCAGATCACGGCGAACTGCTGGCCGAGATGGCCACGGTCGGGCGTCTGAGTGCCACGGAGCGCCTGAAGCACGCCCAGAAACGCCGCGCCCAGCAGCTGAAGGCTTGGGCGCAGATGGAAAAGGACGCGTCCCGAGGATCCAGGGCCAAAGCGGACAAGAAGAAGAAGCGCACCACAAAAGTGAAGTTCCCCAACTCTGTCACGCTGTTGGAAGCAGCGGCCCGCAATGACGTGGAGGAGGGTGAGAAGTAAACACACACACACGCACTGCCTTTCGAAACTCTGCATGTCCTTCAAAGGCTTTCACATTTTCTGACATTACAATAACACACTTCAATGTATTTAACAAGGATTTTATGTAATGCCATAGCTTAAAAGTACTTCTTGGAAAACATGCAAATAAGCATCTTGGGTGGAATACTAAACCTTTACATCAAAGTATCTCCAAGTGTCTCCTAATCATAGTCCAGACCTAAATTGATTGAAAAAAATCCCGTTGGGACTTGAAAATTGATGTTTACAAATGCTCCCAAATCAATTTTGGCTGCACTTCAGCTATTCTGCAAAGAAGAATGTTTAAACATTTCAGTCTCTGAAAGTACAAAGTAGATAGAAATGCTAAGGATGGCTCTCTATGGTATTTAATCAGGGGAACCAAAATAACATATGCACTCTACTCTTACCAGTTTTGTATTTGTGTAAAAGATTGAAAACTGTGTGCTTTTTGTTCCTTTTTCCCAGTTATGCTATAGTTTGTTTTGGTCTGTCACATACAATCCCTATTGGTTATTGTGAGGGATTCTACCTCACGACAAATCAGGATCATTTTCCCGAGAAATTATAGATTCTTTTGCAATAAGCTCCAAGTTTTGTTTTCAAGAGGTTTACTGTTGGCTGCTTGGAATAAGGCATTGATCTCTATCCAGAAACAAATTTGTTTCTGTTTAGGACCCACAGACATACCTTACATAAATCCACCCTGATTAAATACAGGCTTTCTTCCAGTGGGATCTTGCGTGTGTGTGTGTGCGTATGTTTGTTTTTATGTGTGCTTTTGCTTTTTCTAGTGAGAGAGCTGCTCAACACCGGTGTCAGCCCAGATCTGGTCAATGAGGACGGACTGACAGCCCTGCATCAGGTAGAGAGGCAGCAGGTTCAGGAGTTTGCTGATTGTAGTATTTGGAATTGTCAAAACTTAAACACACTACTAAATATGCACACAGACCTACTTTGCTTTAGGGTAACAATAAAGGTTCTGTCACAAACAGAAATTGCATGTTTTCAAAATGTTTGTGACTTTCCAGTGTTGTGTCTGTCTGTGATGTTTGCACCCACCACGTCTTTTTTTTAAGACTTTATTATGTCTGAATCTTCTACATAACTTAGTTTATATAATGACAGATTATTCAACTTTTTGTTCATTTTTGTTCAAATTTTAGAAGACTAGAATTTCTGGCCAGATTTAGAGAAAGTTAAGGGATTTCTGTGATTTTAACTCCAATGGCCTCCAATGGTTTAACAATTTAAACCATTTGTAATTTATTCTCCCTATAAGTTGATGTAAATTTCTGCCTCTTCTCACTCATGAAAGGAGTGTTTGTCAGTACAGAGAACTCTTTATAAAATCAGTCACAGCTGAGTTTTTAGGAAAAACTTTGTATTTGCACAGCAGAAGACTGAGCCATTCATGTAAATCTTTCCTCTGAAGTAAGCTTAGTCTTCATTCAAAATCTAGCAATGATTTATCCATGTATGCATTTCCTTGTTTGCTTTTTATCCCAGTGTTTTTCTTCTTCTTCTCAGTGCTGCATCGACGACTTTGTGGAGATAGTTCAGTGCCTGCTAGATGCTGGTGCCTCTGTGAACGCCTGCGACAGTGAGCTGTGGACGCCGCTGCACGCTGCTGCCACCTGTGGACACACTGGACTAGTGCAGCTCCTCATTCAGGCGTGCGTCACTTTTCCCTTCCATTCTGAAAAATATCCTCAAGTTGTTGTTTTTTTTCTAATTTCTTTTAGCCTTTTACTCCTCTCTCTTTCTCTTATGTATTTATTTATTTTTCATTTTCAGAGGATAAACTGATTGAGAGACCTAAGATATGCAGTATGCAAAACCAGTGCAAATATGGCTGCAGTTTGACTTTGAAAACATCGCTTTGTACACGAAGGTGTGCCACTCTTACCCTGAAAAATTTGCATGTCTATTTCCTTGTAGTGGAGCCAACCTGCTGGCCGTCAATGCAGATGGCAACATGGCTTATGACCTCTGTGAGGATGAGGCCACACTGGAGCTGCTAGAGATGGTTATGGCTGAGCAGGGTCAGTAATTGTCAAATCTTTTGCAATGCAGGGGGGGAGAGAAAACGTTAACTGTTAAGCATAACGTTTTGGGGGAATTTTTCAGGGATAACTCAGAAGCGGATAGATGAATGCAGAGGAGCGAAAGAGCTGACCATGCTTGCTGACGTCAAGGCTTTGATTAACACCGGAGCAGATTTAAATGCACAAGACAACAATGGAGCGACCCTGGTGAGAGGCAGATGAAAATAATTGTAACACATGGTACACAAGTGATAGTCCACCAGGGTGTAGTCTAGGAAAGCGCTCACTACACATGCACCCTGAACCTGAATCAGTAGGATCAGACAACAGAAGGCAAAACAAAGGGATGTGAAAAGCATCAGTCATACAGAATGCATAACTCAGTCATTTACAGGAAACCATTAAATTAATGATTGGGTTAATCACATAAAGTGCTATTCTGAAAAGAAAAAATTATATTCGATGTTTGAACCTTTTTGTAAAGTAAATTAGTCAGAAGCCGTGTAACAAGAGTAAAAAAGGGTTTGGACGAACTGCACTGTTTCAGTGCAATAAGAAGCATCCAGCACTACAGTAGCTTTTTTTTTTTTTTTTGTCCATTTCAGCTCCACATAGCATCTGCCAATGGCTACATGTCTGTAGCAGAGCTGCTAGTCGACCAAAGGGCTCAGCTGGAACTGAAAGACTCTGACGGATGGACGCCGCTTCACGCCGCCGCCTGCTGGGGACAGGTTCGCTCTGCCGTCGACCTTGAGTAACTTTGTTTTGACCTGTCTTACCGGGTGTCATTTGTTTTCACTCGTTTCCAGATCCAAGTGGTGGAGCTGCTGGTGGCTCACGGAGCCAATCTGAACTCCAAGTCAGTTTTAGATGAGACGCCGCTCGGTGAGATCGGAGGCTTTGTGTGGGCATTTTGTTATGTTTCTCTGAAATAACTCGATGCCAGATGTGACGCGTTGCTCCGTCTGCAGATGTGTGTATTGATGAGGAGGTCAGAGGCAAACTGATGGACTTGAAGAACAAACGCGACGCCATCATGAAAAGTCAGGACAAGCAGAAGGGCACGCTGCAAAGACGAGTGTCCAGCACCGGGAGCAGAGGGTAAACGAGGGAATTCAGGGACACTAGAGCAGGGATTTATTATTATCAGGTGTTTTACCTGATTCCCGTAACATTTGCCCACACAGGAAGGTTGTGCGTCGGGTCAGCGTGAATGAACGCTCCAGTCTGTACCGCCGGGAGCACCACAGGGAGGCCATTGTGTGGCAGGAGCCGGCGACCACGCCTGAACCGCAGGACGACGACGAGGACAGACAGACTGACATCGAGCTGCTTCAGCATGCTCACATGGTGACTGAAAACGGCTCCTTTATCTCATCCACAGTTTGACTTTAGGGCGGCAGCCAACGGTTACTTTAGTAATCGATTGATCCGTCGATTATTCTGACGATTAATCAAATTTAAGAATTGGTACATTCTGTAGATTTTTCATTTAACTACTCCATCTTATTTATGCATTAGAAACCCATCTAAAAGTAAATATGAATAACTTTTGTTAAATAAGAAAATAAATATTCTGCTCCCTGAAGTACAATAACTACAGCATTCCTTTAATGAACGCTTTATAATCTGGAGGAAATTGTGCATCTGCAGCTAAGAAATACTCCCAACAATGTGAAAAACTCGGCCCTTTCTGCTCGACTTACTATCAACACGTTGCAGAGGTGATCCAGTGATTGTTATTTGGATTAATTAGTTAATAATTGGGTAGCAAACGGTGCTTGATAAGAGATTTCTTTTTACATAATTTGAACAGAGTGAAGCTAAAGCTATGTCATTTCAGGAGCTCTGCGTAGAGCTTATTTATAAAGGTTTTGTTTTTTTATCTTAAATGCAAAATTTATATACATTTCATACATCTAAGATGTTCTTTGAACAAGCTGCAAAGACGAGTATCGAACACTGGAATACTCTGATTCTATAAACTCCAGATAACTATTGATTGATTACTAAATTAGTCGATGATTGTTCCAATAATAGGTCCATCACAATGATTCTGATTAAGCTCTGTTTGACTTGATGAACTAGTTTGTTTTTTTATTTTATTTTTAAGTTTACTAAAAGTTTCCATTGTTTTCTCAGGTTGCTACCGGAGCAGCAATGACACGCGTGGAGGAACTGGAGGTTGCCGACAGAAAGATCGCGTCATCCAGCGTGGGGAACGGGGAGACGTCCGTGTCTCTGGCTTCCTCTGTGCCTGGCGAGCTGTGGAGCGGCGGGGGCCGCATGGATCGCAGCGGCGCCTACGAGCTCAGTCCGCCGTCCGGGCAAGCGGAGGGCGAGGGCGCCGACAGCATGACTCGGGAGAAATCGCACCACACCCTGGCCGACCTGAAGCGCCAGCGCGCCGCTGCCAAGCTCAATAAGTATCCCGCGCCCCCTCCCCCGCTGCCCTCCACCGCCGAGGTGGAGGAGCCTCCTGTCGCCGCGACGACCCCTCAGGTTCAGCCAGAAATCCAAACGATCCCGACTCCAGAGCAGCCGTTGTCGTCTCCCAGTCAAGTGTTCTTCACCCCGGCCAGCGGAGATCCTCCCTTGCTGAAACTGCGGGCCCCCGAGGAGGAGCAGACCAACAAGGAGCCATGCTGTGGCCTCATGTAGACGCTCTCTACTGCCTGCAGGGGGCAGAAGCACTCCAAAGTGACAAACACCTTTAAAAACAGACTTTTGATTGCAATGCATCACTGATGACTATCAGTTTAGGCCTCATGCTATCTGATCTCTCAACAGAACGTGTAATGACTACGTTGGCTTAGAAATTCAATATGTAGATTCTCTAAAAAATAATAAACCACAGAGATAAAGCTTCTGACTCACTAAGGAATCAAAGTGCCTTGCAAAATCAGTTACTACATTTTTTTCACCTTTTATCAAACCACAAACTTTACTGTATTTTATGGGGATTTCATCTGATGTGCACTACCTTGTGTTGGCCTAACTACGTAGTGGATAGAAAAGCATAAATGGTTGCCAATGTTTCTTTCTTTTTTTTTTCTTTATTATATACAAATGCAGATCTGACCTTTGGCTCGTATTTGTACACTTTGTATGACCAGCTTTTGCTGTTTTTGCAGCTTTTATCTCTACCAGCTTTGCACATCTAGAGATTTGTCTTTTTCACATTTTTCACTACAAATTAGCTCGAGTTCAGTTATTCTGACGCATGAAGATGCTTTTTCGGAGTCACTGCTTTGTTGCTTTGGCTGTGTCTTCAGAAGTTGAATTTCGACCCCAGATTCTGGTTTCATGGCATTGATAGTTGTTGGTTTTTTTTCTACCTTTTTCTGTGTTTAGGCTCATTCATCTCCCCATCAATCTGACCAGCTTTTCTATCCCTGCTGACAAAAACTATTCCCAAAGCATCATGCTGCCACCACTATGTGTCATGTTAGTTTTTCTAAATGCATAGAACAAAGGGTTGCATTTTGGTCCTCCTTCCAATAACAGTTTTTTCTTACCAGTCTTTCATAAAAGGAAAGATTAGTTGAGAGCTGCCTTGTCAACAGATTCTCCCAACTTCATGTTCATGATGCTGTTTATCTAATATTCTCTTAAGTCTCTTTACTCAACAAGCGACTGAAAGCACTTGACCGCACTGAATTTTGTGTAAGGATATTAGATTAAAAGGAGCTGAGCACAAAATCAAACCACACTTCTTATTTTATTTGTACACACATTAAAGACATTCATTGTTTTCATTCCGTTTCTGTTGTAAATCACATAAAATCCTATCAAAATGCATTTGTTTGTGGTTTTAATGTGACAAAATGTGAACGGGTTGCAGGGTGCAGGACATGACTTTAATAAATGGTGATGGTATCAACTTTGTAGGGAGTTGATATTCTTGATTTGGCCAAAACTACTGTAATATGTGATGCAAAAACTCACTGGTGGGCGCTTTCCCCATATTTTTCTTTTTTCCCCATTTTATTTTTTTTTACGCTTTCTTAAATACTTTACCCTCATTCACAAATATTTGGGAAAGGAGAATTAAAGTACATCTTTAAAATCATGATTTGGTTTACATTTTAATTTTAGATACTCGCATATATTCTACTTCTAGGCATGTTTGCAATGTTAAGCATTAAACTGTGTTTAATGCCTAACATGCCTAATGGCCAAATGTCTCACTAGGCTACAGCATGGCCTAGTGACACATTTCCCTCTCAGATATTTATTCTAAAACATTCGAAATGCGGAGGAACATTCCCATTGCACGTTTTCAGGTGAGACTGGGCTGCCCCGTGCCAATAATGGTTTGATGTCCAGTTTGTCTATTTCACCCATTTTCTTCTTCTTCGTTCAGCCTACATGCTCCAGCTTTGCCCCCCCCTGCTCGGAGGCATTTGTTTCTGTTGAATGTAAAGTTTTGAACTCAGGAGATCTCCAGTATCCAGTTTGCCTAGAAATGTGAGTCGGCATAAACATGAAGTTGTCTACTACTTAAACTAATTTCTCTTGATACGGAAAGAGGTCTTTTTTAATGACTGGTACAAAGTATGTGGATACATTAAAGATTTTATTTTATTTTTTTTAATGTTTGGATTTCTGAATGATTTACAGCTTTGTATTTTGAATTTAGAAAAATGCTTGTTCTTTAGCATTCAAAAAATTTACATTTCAATATTGTAATGGTGCAATTTGTACATTTATTTTCCTTTGATATGAAATTATTTCTCTAAGTCAATGTACAATTTACATTTGTCAAAACCTATTCTCTGTTCTTCTATCAGTATTTGTTTTTCTACTCTCAGAATTTAATCACATTATTTATTTGTCTTACTTTGGAGGGGGATGGGGGGGCGAACATCTTTTAAAGATGATGACATGAAGGAAAAACTGAAAGAAAAATATTTTTGCATTCACACAATGATCAAAGAGTTACTTAATTGTCACATTGATAATCAGAGTTTTGTGCCTTCATTTGGTGGCTGGTTTGCAGTTGGTGCACAATGACCCACAAATGACGTCGGTGAGCTTTGAGATTAAATATGATGGACTTGATGTGCATTTTAATGTACCGTTTACTGTAAAACATCACTGTTTTATTTTTATTGATTGAAAAAAAAGACCTAAATACATTGTTTTCACAAATTAATTTTGTATTTCAATATTGCATAAGCACTTAGCACATCTGGATAGCATTCCTACAGATTACTAAGATTATACATACTATACTTCATCCCAGGGACTAAATACGATGTAGAAAAATTCTGTCTTTCTCACTTTTTAGAATTATCAGACCATTTGTTTCTTCTCTAAATACAGCAGATTGTTGTCATTTTGCTCCGTTCCTCTTGTGTAACTCAATTTTCTCTGCCCATAATTCTATATGTGCCCAATATCGTGTTGACCACTTGAAATCATTGACTTTGTCATCCTTAACCCATTTTGTATCTTATTTGATAGTTTCCTTAGAGTTAATGACCATTTGGAATAATAATCTATTTAATGTTTTGTAATGTCAATATTTAAATATTTTGATTCTTTCCTCAACTTCTATTTTGTGAGGTGCACCAGTTCCTCTTGCAGCAAAACAACCACACAACATGATGCTACTGCGCCCATGCTTCACAGTAGAGATGGTATTCTCTGACTTGCAAGCTTATTTTTTTTCTC
Organism: Poecilia latipinna; assembly: GCF_001443285.1. NCBI lineage: Eukaryota > Metazoa > Chordata > Actinopteri > Cyprinodontiformes > Poeciliidae > Poecilia > Poecilia latipinna. The sequence goes on from NW_015112925.1 coordinate 102,403, forward strand.
TCCGTACAGTCACAATGTCTAGTTTCATCAAACCACGCACCACAAGACTTCCTTCTTTTTTCTTTTTTTTTTTTTTAGTTTTAGTTTTTGTCTTTGCTTACCAATGAATCTGTTTTTATGTTATTTTGGATAAACAGCTTCTTCCTTGCTGAGTACATAGTATTTTAAGCCAGGCTGGTGCCAATCTTGGCACCCAAGGATGAACCCGATAAGGAGTTCCTAGGATACCTTGGAGTTTTGGTGAATTTTTTTAGATTTTCTTTCAAGCAATATTCCTTCAGGGGGCAGTATTGTGCGTTTTCCAGACACATAATGCAATTTCATAGCATAGTCAAGTAACGTAATGTTACTTTCAGTTGTCATAAGAAAGCTGCATGTCAAATATGACTTAATAGAAATTTTATGTCCTGATTTAAGGACATGGAATTGGGCCTCTGTCTCTTTAAAAACTGACTCTTTTTTAATTTACCCCTTCAGGAAGTTTTCCTTTAAAAGTTTTTTTTTTTTTTTTTTTTTTTTTACCAGGATTGCACTGAGAAGTAGTTTGTATAGTGAACTCAGCACATGTGCAGCTCCTCCAGGTGTTTGCTAATTGCTGCTGGTGAGTCTGATGGAGAATCCTGCAAACAGGAAAAGTATAAGTCGCACAAAAACAGGTTGCGTCTTCCGATAAAGTGTATTTAAACACCTGGTTCCTACTGCAGTTAAGTTTCTCATGAGCCCCCTCTGCCCCTCCTCCTCTTTTCATTTTACTCCTTCATCACACTGGGTACAGCTCAGATGTCACTTCAGTCTGTTTTGAAGTGCCTGCCAGTGCAGCCATAGATAGACATGAAGAAAACAGGACTTTGAAAGCATTCAATGTAAATGAAACAGCTTTTTTTTTTTTAGCCTCAACTTGAAATATTTTGCACCAGAATCATAAACGCTCAGAAGATCGTAGCACTCCGACATGGTTTACAGCAGTCCTGCATAGTTTTGTGTCATAATGGAAACCGGTTTATGTTCAGTTTTGGCTTCTGAGCTCCTTAGCGCTGCTCAGTTTTTACTTTTCTTACAGCTGACCTTGACCATAACCTATTATGTTAACTTGGTATTTGATGCTACCAGAATGCATGCTGCGTGACACTCAAACGTCAGCCGGACATCACATGCTATAGGACGTGCCCTGTTTTAGTTGGCGATATCAAATGTCTTTCCTTAGACTTTTCCAAGATGTCTCTGCAGAGTCCTTCTTGCACGAATGCCGATTTGATAATCTGATCGTTATAGCAACTTGTTTTTCTGGTTTTAGTTTTGTTTTATAGCTCTAAAATCTAGTTGCTAGATATTGCTAACAGTTATTTCAGGGTTCGGTAAATTGAGTACTGCAATTTAAAAGTATAAAAATGAGGTCTTTTCTCAAAACCTCTAAAATACTTAGTATTGTTTCTGTACCCATTTCTGTACTGTAGTTACAGCTTGTGTAACTCCACAGAAAATGATAAACTACCTTTGTTGTGACGCTTCTTTACAGCTATATGTGGTATTTCAAGGAAAGTGAATGGACAAGAAATAGGGTATTTTATTTTATTTTTTTTCCAATAAGATTTTTAAGATCATGTGGTGGAAAACTAACAGAGAGGGAGATTTTGCTGAAGGTTTGAAGAATGTGACTAAGATCCAGTACTGACTTGTTTCTGCCAGGGATGTTAATGAAGAACAGAAGTTTCATCTACAGGAGGAACTACAGAGAGGTCAAACATTGCTGGGGTTTTTGGAACTGGTGTTATATTTACTTGGGTTACACATATATAATCTGATAAGTACAAATGTTTTTTTAATGCAGTGTCTGACATTGAACACTTTCACTTTACAAAATTTAAATATATAGACAAACATATTGTTCAAAAAATACATGTGAAAGTAGTTTTGGTGCAAATACAGCAATATTATGTAAAATAAGGGTTTGGATGAAATTATTGCTTTAAAAACAAGTGGCTAAACTACAACCCTGCTGTAGACTGGATGTAACTTTATGTATGAGACGCTGTTTGTCCTGCCGTACCATTGCAATGAGTTTTAGTTAATTAACAACTCTGCTTATTACAGAACACATAGAGAACTTTGGTTGTGGTCCAAGTGAATCCCTTCCTGAGAAGTATCCTCTTCAGTTTTTAATCTAATAAGGAATAAAATGTAATAGTTACACTACTGTAATTACATTTAATCAAATTTGCTTAAAAATGTAACGTGTACATTGTAAATCCATTTTGCAAAGTATCGTCCTCCTCTGATTCTGTTAAAAATATGAACTATCTAACCAGAAAAGCTGGTCAGAGATGGTGCATGTTACTATTGTATAGTGTCATTTATTGACTTCTTTCTTTCATTTTTATTAGAGTTCATTCTGTTAAAAAGTATGGAAAGTGTGGCCTTATTATGGAGGCATCCTAACCAGATGACCAAATCATCTCATGTGACTCGGTGTAGATAACGTAACTCTAGAGAGCCATCTTTAGCACATTAAGGCTGCTGGCTGAAGCAACTTAAAATCAGCTGCTTTTGTATTTGAATTGTACAGATCTTATTTTTATCTGTTAAATAATGTATTATTGTTTTTTATTAGAAAACATAGGTAGTGGAAAGTTAATGTGTCTAATTAATAATACTTTTTGCCAGCAGTGATACCGGGCCATGGCCACCCTTTCAAATCTTTATGGGCGCACCCCTGCTACATCACAGTAATAGAAAACCGAGAGGAAAAAGCTATTATGAATCTTTTCCCCGTTTTCTCCCATATTGGTTTATAAGAAGGGCATTTGGGGGTTTAAAGCAAAGTTTTTCATCATCCTTCCCTAAAGAGCTTTAGTCTGAGACTTTTCACTGAATTGTTGACAACAGAAAGGATTTATCATTCATAATTAATGGTTCCACTTAACAGCTAAGAGCGAAAGCAATTGCCATGCAAATGTATTTAAATGAAGCAAATGGACGGGATAAGTTGCTCCACCTTTCATAAAAATACGCAGGTGTCTTTAAGTATATCGCTGATGTCACCCCTGTCTTCACGATGCCAAATTTTCTTGGTTACCGAACAACGCAGCAAAGCAAAGCGTTCGCCCTGCATGTGAAAATGATGTTTTTCTGTAGGATATTTCATGCCGCATTCAATGAGCTGGGACGGCATGGAGAGGATAAAACGGAAAGTCTTCGTCCTTGTTCGGGTGACCCGAAACAACTTATATTGTAAGCACCGGTGTTTGTCAGCGGGTGTGGATATAGAACTTGCTTCTTTTCCCTTGATTTTGTCGATGTTACGTCCGTAAAGATAGATTTTCCTAAAGCCCTTGAACGTACCATTGGCAGGCTCCGTTCAGAAACCGAAGGGAGGAAAGTCCAACCAACCCGCGGACGGAGGCGTGGCGGCCCGGTTGGGAATATGAGCACCGGGAAGCTCCGAACTCTCTCCAAGACCCCGAGCTGACTTGAACTTTGTTTTCCCCGCAGAGCAGCTGGTAACCAACGATAATTTTTTTTTATCTCCTCTTCTGCCGCGACCAACTTCTGTTTATTATCGATAACTTTCATTTCTTCTTCTTCTTCTCCTTCTTCTCCTTCTTCTTCTCTTCTTCTTCTCTAACTCTAAAAATAAATAAATATATATATTTTTTTAGAAAAGCCTTACAGTTTGAGGCGCTGACAGAAAGCGGGGTGAGCACAAAGCAGCCAGGATGTCCCAGGAGGCAGTGAACGGGGTGCCGTGTCGGGGGAAGGTGCTGACCGTGGAGAACATGAACCCCAACGTGAAGCGGGTGGAGTACGCGGTCCGCGGCCCCATCGTCCAGCGGGCGGTGCAGATAGAGAAGGAGCTCCGAGAGGTAAACTGAAAACAGAGCCGAACTGTCCGTCAGAAACAAATGAACCGGCGCTATAAAAGTTGGTTTTATTTGCATAATGCAGAGTGTGAGTGTTTATGTGCTCCGGCTTTTCTACGACTGCCTCTTGCGCGCCTCTTACGCACCTGTTGGGAATTCCCCTTTACATTTGAAGATATTATCCAGCAGTGGTTTCCATCAACCAACTACTCACTAACAGTAATATAATATGCACTTTCAGTGCAGTGTTTTACAGAAATAATTATATATAAAAAAGCTTTTCTTCAGCTGCGCAGACGAAGAAAAACGAAAGAGTAACGGAAAACACCGCAGCAGTGAAGAGACTGAGTGATTCGATATACATTCTGATGTATTAGAGGTCTGTTTTTTGAGTTGGCATAAGGCTTATGCTTACTAATTGATCCAGTTTACGGTCTGGTGAGGTTTTAAAGCTGATAATCTTTTCAACTTTAAGCTTCAGGTTTGAATCAGTCACTGATATGAGCTGCTCAAGGGAAAATTGGCGTATTCTCATCTGTGACTGATTGATTGGTGCATCTCCAACCTCAAGGCATTATAGATTCTGCTGTTAATGCTGAAGCTAAGCAAACAGTGACAATAATGATCTTCTTAAGAACTTTTAACCCTTACACATCTGTTTATTTAATTATTTATCTGATTTTCTTTTCAACTCATGAAGTTAGTATAAGCCGTAATATGGTTTTTTTTATCCAGAGTAATGGTCCTACATGCAGCTGGAAATCTCCTTACTTCAGTTTTTTTATATAAATGATCTCTCTCTCTCTCTCTCTTTTGGATCAAGCAATGCTTTTTTCCCTCCCTTATTTCTTCCCTCTGGGTTTGATTGGAATGATGGTGGTTCTGTGGGCTGTAAGTACGGAAGGCAAAAAGTGCCACCTATCCAAGAAATTGTTATATAATTTTATAATTATACATATATATAGTAATATAATTGTAAAATTCTATAATTATTTTTTACAAGACATAAAAAATTAAATAAATAATATCCCAACTTAATTGTTCAATTTGAAGTCAAGTTTTATATTCAAAGTGTAGTTTTCCAAATGTAAAAAAGAAAAAAAATATATATATAATTGTTTCTCTAACAGTAACTATCACTATAGACCAATCATCTTGACTAGAGCAGCATCATAAAGCTGGCAGATAAAGACCTGTTATGTGTTAAAATAAAACATATTAATAACACATTTAAATAATAAAATGTTATATTTTATTTATGAATGTATATTTTTTTATCCCTTTTCACTAAGTAGTAACACATTTCTTTGTAGTGTTCTGTTTCATTTATTTACAAAATCGTGGCACTTCACACCCTCCATAGTATGCCGATGTGTGCATGGTGTTGTTAACGAATGAGACTGACGTCAAACGTTTGTTTTGTTGTTTTGGTGAAGGTAAAAATGACACATATAATCTGCATGAAACATATCAACTTGTTATTTTTGTTTATTTGTTTTTTGTTTTTTCAACTTGCCTCCTTTTACTGCAGTTCCACAGAAGACAAGTAAACACACCCGAAAGAGGAATTTAAAGTAAAACTGCAACAAAAATGGAGAAAAACTTTAAAACATTCAAACAGATATAGTTGGCTTATGTGATGTCATCAGAGGCATGTCTGTGTGAAAACTTGCTTCATGTAGGTCTTCATCTTTATTTGCACCAAAAAAGCATAACAAATAGAATAAAAACATGATCATGACATCTTGAGGCAAAGTATATCTCAGTTGATCGATTTTACAGACGTTTGGCTTGTAGCTTTAAAATAAACAGCTTTTGAAAACAGTGACAAGCTTAACAAAACATAGTGTCTTCTGTTCCATATCTGATTAAAAAGTGAAGACTCATTCGTTTTTTAGACAGTTTAGTTTTTGCTGACTTCCTCTGCGATTAGCAACAGGACTGGAATAGCAGGTCGTTGTTTTTCAAGTCCCAGCCTGTGCTCTTTTGCTTGTATTACATTCCAACAGGGGCGTTATTGATCTACTGGAGGCAAGGTAGGCAGGTTAGATGTGATGGGTTTTTTTTACACACCGTCTCTCTCTCTCTCTCCTCTTTCTTGAGACGTGATCAGCTGCAGTGGATAGCTCTGGCTGGTTTTGAGTGCATTTAGCTCTCCTTTTGTCTGACTTGCCTGCAGGATTCTGAGGACGTGTGCATTGAGTAGCTTTGTTACATAAGATGAGCATTCTCTGTCCTCTTTTGTGTCTCTGGGCTTACCCGCTCAGAAGAAAGAGCCTGCTGGGCCCCTCTGGGCTCCAGAGGCTCAAAACAAGCAGCTCTGATGAAAGTGTTGCGCTTCTCGGCTGTCCACTTGTTTATCTGCGCTCATAACCGGGACGGATCATGTCCTTGTGCAGCTGACAAAATAATTATCTCAGAAGCAGAGTGGCTTGTGTAAGACATCTTAAAAACCAAATCTAAGGTGGTTTTTTTCTGTTTTTTTATTTCCAGAGGGGTCGGAGGGTTTGTATTGCAGCAGTTGTCGAGTCATCTGCGGGTTTGCTTCCTGTCAGATCTGCTACTGGAACACTTTTACTGGTGGCTCAGCAGATTTAATGCATTTGTGCTTTTGTGCACGTGTGCTGCTGATGACCCTTATGAATCCTTACGCAGACATCTGGCATGACACTGCCTGTTCTGGTGACAGCTAATTCAGGCTTGGATCTCAGCTTCTGGCAAGTCTGGTGTTTTCTGTCACAATGGCTGAGCATCATGCGAGCAGGAGCACAGGAAACATTAACTTTTCTGGTGAACGTAACGACTCCACGCACGTCTCTGTTTTCGTTTCTTTGAGTGACCTATACCTGATTCTGCTTCGTTTTATTACCATCTTAGTGAGTGCATGGTCCTTGGAGAATTGTCCTTGGAATGAACAGAATTTTCCAGTTTGCATAAGCAAGTCCAGTTTCACTCTGCGAACTAGTTTTATGTCATTCCTTGGAAAAGTATTCAGAGCCCTTGGGGTGTTGCACATGTCGCCACACCCGTTGCAAAGTTTTGGACTATTTGCAAAATGCAATTAAATTTAGCATTTTGGTGGCAACATCATGGTGTGTGGATGTTTTTTTTTTTTGTTTGTTTTTTTACAGGAGGTTTTGGGAGGAAACCTGTTCAAGGTTGAGATTTACCTCTCTGCGGGACAGGGATCATAAAAATTAAATTGTTCAGACCAAAGTGTAAAAGTTTAGACTGAAATTCTACTAAAGAGGCAAGGCTTGAAAACTGTTGTTAACAAATGCTCTTCATTCAATCTGACAGAGCTCTAGCTGTTTAGGAAACATAAATAAATGGACAGTAGACATTTCATCAGAATTTTTTTTTTTTTATTCACATGCACGACACACTTTTCATATATATATATATTTGGTTAAAAAATGTACACTTCAAGCAATTCTGAAGAAATCCAAATAAAGTACCCTGAGGTTTATGGTTGTAAAAGGACAAAATGTAGGGAAAAAAAGGAAGGGGGTTGTGAATACTTCTGCAGGGAAGAAAAAGGTTTCTGTTTGTGAGCTCTACTCTGTCCTCTGGGTCACTTGGTCTGGCTGTGCTGGTCAGGCCTGTGTAATGAGTGCCTGGTGCTGACTGAGCAGGAGAGCGCAGGAAGTAACTGGCTCGGAGAACAACCGGACACTTTGTTGATCGAGACTAAAAAGCAAACGAGGTGCATCCAGCTACTTAGATCTGATTTAATGTGAAGCTAACCTTGCCATAATTAAAAACAAAAAGATAAAAGAAAAGATTATTTGGTGATTGCACCAAATGGATCATAGAATCCTTTCAAAAAGAACCAAACACATTTTTTTAAAAACTTTGGATAACCTGGACATGAACTGACAACATTGCATGTATGTCAAGTCCTACTTGTGTAAAAATCCATGATGATCAAAGTTCTTCTGACCGCCTGGCTTGACTTCGAACGTTTCTGATTGACGCACTGACCTTTTTGGTCCGGTTGCCATAAAGCGTGCCGGTTGACGTCATCTGAGAAACGGCAGCAGCTGCAGCGTGCCGGAACCAGCAAACAGACCCTGGGTTTGGGTGTGTCGTTTAAGTCGGAGAGATGAAGAGAGCCGGTTTTGCTGATGAATAGAAGATGACCAGAGGAAGCGAAGAAAAGACAGAAGTCTGTCTTGTGATTAGATTAAGCCGGCATGTCTTGGTGAACATGCAACCCACCACGAACAGTGGGTGGATTGTGTTTCTGGAAGACCCAGCAGTCATTTAACACACAACCAGACTGTGAAGTATAAGAGCGGGACGTTCTAATGGGGGAGCGACGGGTCGATGCAGGGTGAAAATAAGTGGCGCCTTCTATTTTGACTTGCAGTGCAATGCTAAAGTACGTCCTAAACTTTTTCTGATTTGGTCACTTTACACTTTACACACTTCATTGTACATCATTAGCACATGGACATGCTTTGATCTAATCCATGCTGTTGTAACCTTGGCTCGTTTAGGGCTGAAGTCCTGTTGGAAGTCAGACGAACTGCTTTACAGCTTGTTAGCTTTGTGTTAGCATCTCACATGAAGCTTCAATAAAACGCAATAAGGTTTCTGTGGCAAAAGGAAGAAAAAGTTCTAATGGTGTCAAAACTTTTCCAAGCTGCTGAGTCATAACAAGTACAAATATGAATACAGTACAAGTTTCTACAGATTTGAATTTTGCATCAACAAAGGTCCTCCTCATTCATTTGACTCTTGCGCTTTCTGTTTTTTTGTTGTTGCAGGGAGTGAAGAAACCCTTCACAGAAGTCATCAAGGCAAACATAGGTGATGCCCAAGCCATGGGTCAGAGACCAATCACATTTTTCAGACAGGTTAGACTCACTGGCTGGATTCATCCCCTGACTGTTTGCTGTGTTTGCACTTTTGCTGATAACGTGGAGCGCTCATTGATGGACACAAAAAAACAATAAAATGTGTCACAAAGCTTGTAGCTAAACCACATATCCTCATCTCTCTCTCAGGTGTTGGCTCTTTGTTCTTACCCGGAACTTTTGGAGGACAACAAGTTTCCAGAGGACGCCAAGCAGAGAGCTCGGCGTATTCTCGACGCCTGCGGGGGTCATAGTATAGGTCAGAACAACTCCCTGCCCACCCCTTTGCTCCGTCCAATCAGTCACGTCTTGGAGCTGCTCTGTACCGTCACAGTCAGTCTCTGTGTTTAACAGTGTCGGCTTATCTGTGCAGACCTTTCAAAGTTCACTGTCGTGTCCTGCAGGGGCCTACAGCGCCAGCCAGGGAATCGAGTGCATTCGGCAGGATGTGGCACGTTACATCGAGAAGCGAGACGGCGGCATCTCCTCCAGCCCCGACAACATCTACCTCTCCACCGGGGCCAGCGATGCTATTGTGGTATCTGTCACAACCTCTGACACCTCCTTCGCAGACTGGCGACATGCTGCAGAACCGACTTAATAGACGCATTGTTCCTTTAATCCTGCAAAAGCGACACGCGTTTCACAGACCTGGCCTACATTGAACGCCTGTCAATTATATACTTACTGAGCTGTACTTTGCACATCTCTGACTTTAATCCACACACAGACCTTTATCACCCTCACTTTTATGCAACCATTTCACACAGCTGAGTAACTTTAAGATATAATCTAGCGCAAAGAGATAACAACCGGCCCATGCAGTAATAAACACTGGCATATCTGGCACAGAGTGTACAGGCAGAGGTGTCAAGTTTTAAATGATTTCCCTGACTCTCAAATACCCCTAGGATGGTATGCAGGGTGTCCACATGTCCTTAAAACGTCTTAAATTCATGTTTACATTGACCTTAATTATGTTAATCACTATTCAATCTAGTATATTCTACATAGTCTTTTCTCTCACAGGATTTTTCTTTCAGTCTTGTGCCTCATTGTGTCTGTTGATGCTGCCGATAACTAGCTAATAGGCCCTTGCTAGCTAGCTAACTTTCTGGTGACTATCATGGATAAGTGCAAATTTATTTGCAGTTGACTGGCTGGTGTTTGTTTATGGCACTGAGTCATATCTGTAGCTGACCCGTACGAGGCCAGGTGGATTTTGTGCAAAAAAACCCAAAAACTTTTAAGCTTGCCGCTATGGGGGCTGTACAGAGACGTGCAGTGTGAAAAGCACAAAGTCACTGCCAAAAACTACAAACAGACCCCAGAGATGTCATAAAATATTATATTTTTGATTATAATGCAACAGGATTCCCCAACCATTTCTCTATATTTATAGTTTATTGGTCTTAAGTGTTTTTCAAAGTGGCATTAAACAGTCTTGAAAAGTCTTAAATTTGCCTTGCTGAAACCTGCAGATATTTTGGTATAGCCGTGCTGAAACTCCTCTCTACATTTTCATTAGTGAGAATTTTTGGTGTGTGCCTTAAGGCTCACCACACAGGGCAGCACGAACAATGGGGGTGCCACTGGCAAAAACCTCGATAATATAAAACGCAGTTTGAAATGTATAAAGGCTTTATTGTATTTGTGAAATCTTTGGAAAATTGTTTTGGTTTTGAACAGCCGTAGATTGATAAGCATCTCAAACACAACATATATTTATTTACGAGTCAGCGTCTAGACTGACTCCAGGTTCCTTCATAAATGATCTGCTTATGGTATCCAAAATCAAGGCGGTAAAACACTCCTCCAAATCTCAGACCATTCTGAAGCTGCTGGTGTGCGGCGAGGGTCGAGACCGCACCGGGGTGATGATCTCCATCCCTCAGTACCCGCTGTACTCGGCCGCCCTGGCGGACCTGGCCGCCGTGCAGATCAACTACTACCTGGACGAGGACAACTGTTGGAGTCTGAACGTGGCAGAGCTCAAGAGAGCGCTAAATGAAGCCAAGCAGCACTGCAAGCCCCGCGTGCTCTGCATCATCAACCCCGGGAACCCCACAGGTACATGTACACAGAACCCTGCAGAAAACTTTGATTTGTGTATCATTATTTTGTGAAGAAAAAAATGCATCTATAGCTTCTATAGGTTAAGATTATTTTCAATTTTTCTGGCAAGAAAAATATTCGAGATACCTTAATTCACTCTTCTACTCTTTTTACTCTAAACGTAATGTTTGTTTTTTATTGTAGGCCAAGTCCAGAGCAGACAGTGTATTGAGGATGTGATCCGATTCGCTAAAGAGGAGCATCTCTTCCTCATGGCCGATGAGGTAAAAACAAAAAGTTTAAATAATCTAAAAGCACAAAGTTTTAAATGATCTCGACTGTTAGGTGGAAAATCAAAGAGATCAGCATCGACTTGGAGGAAAGAAATGTATTTTCTGCCTGTGCATGGGCTCCATTCCCGCATCTGTATGAATGTGTTTCCGCTTCATTTAATTCCTGTGTAAACAGTTTGTTCTGAAACCATTTTCCTCTGGCAGGTCTACCAGGATAATGTTTACGCCGAGGGCTGCAAGTTTCACTCCTTCAAGAAGGTTCTGTTTGAGATGGGACCAGAGTATTCCAGCACCGTGGAGATGGCCTCCTTCCACTCCACCTCTAAGTGCTACATGGGAGAGTAAGCGACTACCTTTATGGATTATTATACGTAGGAATTCTCTAGCTTTTCTTCCTTTACAGTCAGGGTCCGTACAGATGCTTGAAATCCTTGAAAACTTGGTATTTTCAAGGTTTTGGAAGGTGATTCATTTCTGTATATAGTCCTTGAAAGTGTTTAATATTCAAGCTGCACAGTTTTGTAATAAAATGCAATCTAATGTTTTATTAAACGCCTAAATTTATTTGGTTATCAGCTGTTAGCTGCAGCTGAAACCAGAGATTTTCACACACCTAGCAAAAAGATACAGACACATTTTTTCCTCAGACTAAACGTTTCTTGTTTCAGGTTGTTTTTATTTTATAAATGCCAGAAAACTTAGCGAGAATTTTTTTTTATTTTACATTTCAATAGTTACTATTTGTATTGCCTCAATGACGTATTGATCTGTGTAATTGAAATAAAGTTGACTTATATTTTATACGTTAAACCTTATTAAAATTGGGTGATTTTTATTTTATTTTTTTAATTAAATTTGCATTTTCCTTCCAGACCAGTCTGGTGTATATTGTTTGTGTGACAGAGAGAGATATTTCAAAAGATAAAATTTAGTTTTCCTTGGAGTACTATCTCCAATATTGCTGTGGTTGGTGCATCCTCTGTTGTCCTTGTTGTTAAAAGTATTCCTCTACAGGTGGTGGAGTTATTTCTCCACGCAGACGTGTATCGTTTAGTCATCCTCATGTTTGTCTTCTCTCTGTTTGCCTTCGTGAGGTGTGGGTTCCGTGGCGGCTACATGGAGGTGATCAACATGGACCCGGAGGTGAAGGCTCAGCTCACCAAGCTGGTGTCGGTCCGTCTGTGCCCCCCTGTCCCTGGACAGGCCCTCCTGGACCTGGTGGTGAACCCCCCGCAGCCCGATGAACCGTCCTACACTTCGTTTATGAAGGTGACCAAAAAAAACAACAAAAAAAAAACCCTCCCCTAGTCACACGGTGCACTTCCCGGATGCAGCAGCAAACATTTCAGCAAACACATTTCACTTATGTAAATACGCACAAGGACCGACGGGTATAATCTGCACACACAAAGCTTGCATTGAGTGAGCTGAAGCCTTGGCAAGGCAGTAATCGGCTTCTCTGTGCGAGAGTTTTGCTTCTTGCCGTTGGCTTCAAACAGCAGCCTGAGCTTTGCAATGTGGATTATATGCAGCACATTACATAATGTACAGTGTAGCAATGATGTTAACCTGTTTCTGCTGAACCCACACAGGCGGAGGGGTTGTTCGCAGTGAGAGGAAGTCATTCATTATGTGGTCATTACTGAGTTCCCTGGTAACGTGACTCTCAGACTGCAGGGATTTTTTTTATGCTAGCATTGAAATCCTGCATATTTCAGCAATTTTCCATGTGGGAAACAGTATATTTATGACTGCATTTAAAAGCCTCTATACTTCTCTGCTTCCTCTTACAGTAAAGCAAAAAAAAAAAAAAGAATAAAACACATTTTGCACATTTCAGCTGGGCTTGTGAGCTGTTGTCGACGCATCGGGGACAGTCGTGCGATATTCTCTGTAGACGCACGACGGCTGCAGGAAGAGTTACAGTTAAACCAAGCGTAGTTTTTATTGTGACGACTGAAAGAGCTGTTCATACTTTGACGGAGAGAAATGTGTGAACTTTGTTGCTCTTTGATATTGAGAATCATTGACTCAGAATGTGTTTTGGTGCCAGATTGAACTTTTATTGCTCTTCAGTGGCTGGATCATACAGGTCATCTTTGAACTTTACAATGTGACCAGGTGATGTGTAGAAGCAGAACCAAAGAATTGTAAGGATTTGAGTCACTGACATGAAATAAATGGTGATATCCAAGTGGTTTGACTGTAGGATTATGTAACCTGCTCAAGTAGCTCAAACTGCTGAAGTCAGTTCATTTAGATTTTTATAGAAATAGATCAGTTACAGATTTGACTACTTTAACCTCGGATTACTTCAACTTAAGGTAAACAGAACAAGTAAAGGGTTTGCCAATTGCTAACAAAAGGTTACAGTGTAGGTGTAAAATGAAAAAATATTTCACTTTAAGTTATATAACCTAAGGGCCAATAATTACCAGCGTTCACTCAGTGGGGGAATGATGCCACCAAGTGACCCGATTAAAGTATCATGGCCAGACAGTCAGTCAGCTATTTTCTGTTAAAAAGAAGAAGAAAAAAAACACTTTCTGTTTTTGTTCCTTGTTGAACTAACTTACATTTTTCACAGTGGCAGACATGTTTAAATATTTTCAGTACATTTTCTTAAGGCACATTACTCTGTCCACTGTATTTCTGGTGACCGTAGTGATAGACCGATACAAACAAAATGAGGTTGAATCTGGTTTTTAAAAATTTGGAAAAAATAAAAAAAATCCTATCCATTCTACCTGCACATATAGAGACTAAACCTTTGGCCAGTTCAACATCTCCAGCCTGTTCAGTTTTGACAGAGGGCATCTGCAAACTTCTCTTAAGTCTTGCCAGAAATTGTCAATTTGCAACATAGTGCATGAGTCTGAAATGGGAAGGATTGTTTTTATTTTCAGGGACCAAGCGGAGAAATTTAAAATGGGTTTTATTGTCCATGTTAGAATGGCTCAGTGGATTAATTAACATACATTGATAGCACAAAGCAAAGCGTTGTTTTGATGGAAAAACTCCAAGATCTCCTAACAAACGACTGATCCACAGAGTTTCAGCCTCGCTCTTTACAGGATCCATTACAGCCAGTAAGATGCCAGCTCAGAACAGTTATTGTGGCAAAAGATGGATTCAGTTTCGGGTCATCGGTTAACTCCTACTCATTCTTCTCGGTTGCTTCCCTTCCAGGAGCGGACAGCAGTGCTGGCCGCTCTGGCAGAGAAGGCCAGGCTGACAGAGGAGATCTTCAACACGGTACCAGGGATCACCTGCAATCCGGTGCAGGGCGCCATGTACACCTTCCCCCGCATCACTCTCCCACCGAAAGCCATCGACAAAGCCAAGGTCTGCTCTTACATTCCCCCGGTTGACTGGTGATTCAGCGCCAACACGTTAGCAGTCATGCACGTTTGCTTACCTGCAGGCGGAAGGCAAAGTCCCGGACATGTTTTACTGTATGAAGCTGCTGGAGGAAGAGGGAATCTGCTTGGTACCAGGAAGTGGCTTCGGTCAGAAAGATGGAACCTTCCACTTCAGGTTTGCATCGCTCATCATGCTTATATTACAAAAGTATTCACACAGCTTGAACTTTTCCCCATTTTGTCTTGTTACAACCACAAACTTCAGTGCATTTTGTGTTTTTTTTTTTTTTTTTTTTACATCGTAGCTCAACATAAATTAGAGCATAATTTCAAAGTGGAAGAGAAATTTTGTTTATGAATAAATTTTGAAAAATGTGCTGTACATTTGCATTCAGGTCGTTGTTCAGCTGGAAAGCGAACCTCCATCATCATCACAATCCCTTTTATGGTTTCCCAACAGGTTTACTTATTCTATTAACATATTTCTTCTACCTCCAAGATAACATTAGAGTCGTTGGATTTTAGTTGGCGGCATCAGTAAAGGAGCTGAATACAAATGCATAAAACCTCAGATTATCATCTGTAAGGACTTTTAGAAAAACACTGCATAATTGTGCTTCCACTTCATAAGGAGCGATTTTGAGTTGGTCTCTGAAGTTTTGTCTTTACGTGACAAAACACCGACATGCTCCGAGCACTTTCAACAGCGCAGCCATAAAAGTTCAGCGGTATTTCAGTTTGCCGACGCGAGTCACAAACGCATTCCTTCAACATCTGTACGTACAATGTGTTTTTCTTCTTCTCTCCTCCATCCAGGATGACCATCTTGCCTCCTACCGAGAAGCTGAAGGTGGTGCTGCAGAAGATCCGCGACTTCCACTTGCGATTTACGAACGAATTTTCCTAACGTTGCCCCCTCATCCTTTCCGCTGCTGTTCATGAACAAACACATCAAGTGCCAGTATCTCAAGTGCCTTTGAGTGAATGAGGCAGCAGCTCTACAGTACCCGGCCAGAACCTCGAAAACCTTTGACGTTTTGTTAAACAGAGACGTTCTTATGAAGATGTTTTAAGCATCTGTACATGAAGCACTTTTTAGCACCACACAGCCAAGATTATGATCCCGTTTGATCTTTGAGGCACAGTTACAGAAGCGTCTCCCTCCCCTCTTCTGGAAAATGTATTGATGCTTAATGATTATGTCTTAATTTAATATGTTAGGTGAATACAGGATTAATATGAAGCTCCGTAATCGAGCTCAAGGTACGGTCTGACAGTGTTTTTAAGCTAGTTTCAAGATGTAGCCATTTGTGATTATGTTTAAAACTGTGATTTTTAAAATGTGATTCTTTCCTGAGCTGTATGCACTTCCAGTCTCTTCATTTAAAATTTCTACCAAAAAAAAAAAGCCTCTTGTTTCGATTCAACACCACAAGGAGTCTCGTCTGAGTGTTGGCGCAGAAAGCCACCATCATTTTCAGCTTTATTTAAAAACCGTCAGTGCTTACATGCTTTCAGAAACAGAGGTCGAACCTCTTGGAATAAACAGAAACTAAAAAAAAGGATGATTGAAACGCATCAAAGAAAGTCAGTAACACCGATTAGAAACTGCTGTGTTCCCTTTGGCCGCCCAGACTCCACCAAACCCCCAACAGACCCCCCCACCGCCGTTTAGAGTCCTCAGCTCCTTCGTGGAGAGAAAGTCTCAAAGTTCGTCTCTCTTTAGGAGCTTTGTGGCGTGCTGCTCTACAAACTTACCGAGAGCCTCTACTGTTCTGTCTCCGCCTTCAAATTTAACTGGGCTCTGCTTGCTGCCGCTGGGGGCAAAGTATATCGTGGGGAAGCCTTCCACTTTGTAGATGTCGTTCGGCACGTCGTTGGCGGTGGCGTCCATTTTGGCGATCACCAGGTTCTTCTCGGATTTGTACTTTTTGCCGAGCGCCACGTAGTCGGGCTCCAGCTTCTTACAGTGGCCGCACCAGGGAGCGTAAAACTCGATGAGGACGTCCTTTTGGGTATCCATGACGATTTCGTCGAAGGTCTTTCCCACCACGACCTTAACTGGTCCCTTGTTGTTCTTTGGCACTGGTTGGGATTTGACGATGGGTTGCAGCTTTCCTGCAAGACAAAAATCAAGATGTACTGAAAAATTTAGCAAGCTTACAAAACAAAAAACTTATTTTAGAAGTGATGAAATGTGAAACAAAGACCCACCTTTCTTAAAAGCAACAACAAATTCTCTCAGCACCTCCGAGTCAAACTCCTCCGGCTCCATGGCAAACTTCTTTCCTCCGTCTGCCAAAATCCCAACATTCACTTCCTCGCCGCTCTCGCTCAGGCCCAGGCTCTTCAGCTCCTCGGCGTAATCTTCCTCATCGGCGATGGCGAACGTGTACTCCGGAAAGTCTTTGGCGACATCCAGCACCTTGGACCTCCAGAACTGTGTGGCTAAAAGAGAAAAAGACGAGGTGAAAAGCTTGGCAAAAATAAAAAATGTCACTACAACGACAACATTCACCAACTAAAATGTCACAAGTGTGACATTCAGTTCTCTCTACTCTACTTTTTAACCAAGGGTTTTGTGATCTTTAGACTTTTTTGCCTTCAGTCCAGCAAAATAAGGCTCACTCGTAGCTGCAAATTGAAGAGCTGACGTATTTTCTTTTTAAAGTTTTTTAAATAAATAAACTTGTAAAAGAGGACAAATATCTTATTTTGTAGGGTGGCTATATTTGTGAAAATGTTGGCAAGTTGTACAAGTAATGACCTGTGGCAAAAGGTGCTTCAAAGTATTCACTCAAAAAACCTCAATACATGTTTTTTTTTTTTTTGAAAAACAGGCATTTCCCTTGCATTTTACCACTACAAAATTTTTTTTTGATCTACCACATAAAATCTTTGAAACTAACTGAAGGTGTGGGTGCAGAATATCAAAATGTGATGTAAATGGGGTGTGAATACTTTTGCAAAACAAGTGCTTACTTAGCTGAGAATGTCATCTCCGACTCACCTATCCTGTAGTCGAAACTGAAGTCGACTCCGTAATAAACGACCACCAGGGGTCTCTTTGCGTAGCGCTTTGCATCGTTGCTGGGTTTTCTGTGTCCAACCAGGGGAATGGAATGTTTCTTGAAGAACTCCTGGACTTCAGACACAGACGTCGACTCCTGCACATTTCAGACACAGCGAGTTCAAGCCAGATAGTTTTTTTTTTTTTTTATAAGGATTGCTCGTCCTAGTGCCACAAAACTGAACTGCATCATTTCATATTCTAATTAAGTTTCACCTTCAAATTAAACATGAAATAGAAAGAACTGAAACAGACAACCTCACCTTGACTGTAAGCTTGTTAGAGGATGGCTCATACTTTGAGTTGAACTTTTCGGGCTGAATAATGACAATTTGACCAGCAGACGCTTTCAGCAATTTGGCCACTTCGGAGCTGAAGGAGTGACGGAAGGTGAAGTCCTCCCTCAGAGCGTTACCTGCCAGACAGGAAACGGACTGAATAGTAAGAAATATTG
The DNA here is from genome assembly GCF_001443285.1 of Poecilia latipinna. Classification (NCBI taxonomy): domain Eukaryota; kingdom Metazoa; phylum Chordata; class Actinopteri; order Cyprinodontiformes; family Poeciliidae; genus Poecilia; species Poecilia latipinna. The sequence continues at coordinate 120,356 of NW_015112925.1, forward strand.
GAGCCAATAATGCCATTGGTGTCCTTGAGTAACATTTTGTGCAGCAACTGTCTACAAATTAGGCAAAGTAAAAAAAAAAAAAAAAAAAAACACTTACAGGCTTCAAAGTAGATCTCGTAGGCTGCATCCTGTTCGCTGGAGAAAATGCCAACAATGACTGCGTCGTCGCCATCTTTAATGAGCTCCTGCACTTGCTTTGCTGCCTGTATCTGCTTAGAAGGGGGTCCTGCCTGCTCACTCATGAAGTCGACAATGCCTGAAGGTAAAAAGTAAAGCATCGTCTTGTTACAGGAACAACGAAAACGCACAGCGTCGTGTTAATTCAGTGTAGTGATGGTTTGGTCGGTAAAACCCGTACCGTACTTCTCCCTGGGTCCGCTGTACTCAAACGCTTTGCCCTTCCTGAAGATCTTCAGCGTTGGGTAACCGGTGACCCCAAAGCGCGAGGCGAGCTCCGTCTCCACGGTGGCGTCTATCTTGGCCAGAGGGATGGGAGGGGAACGCTGACTTAGCTCCTTCGCAGCCTTCTCATACTCCGGAGCCAGACGCTTGCAGTGCCCACACCTGCGGAAGACAAACCGGTTTGTTTTATTTTAATCACTGAACCAAGAAAGGAAAGAGTCTAAATTGTAACCCTGCTACTCTGCATTTGACGAGCGACTCACCATGGAGCGTAGAACTCCACCAGGATGATGTCCGCGTTATCGACCGTTTCGTCAAAGTTGTCTTTGGTCAGGACCAGCGTGGCTTCGGGAGGCGGCTTCCAGCCCGGCTGAGACACCTCGATCACCCGCGCCACGATGGCTGCAGATACACAGTCAACCCAGTTATTGATGCTCTTTTAGAAAACGTACAATTCCCACCCTCCTGAATTCCCACCCTTCTCGTTCCTCTCTCCGTCGTAGTCGACGGGCTCTCCGTTTTTCAGGATCTTGATGGTGGGGTATCCCGTCACGTCGAAGCGGCTCGCCACCGCGTCGGCTTTCGTGGCGTCCACTTTGACCACAGGAATCGGGGGGTCGTTCTCCTTCAGAGTCTGAGCGATCTTCTCATACTCTGGGGCGAACTGCTTACAGTGGCCACACCTGACAATATAAACAAGACAGGAACGCATAAAGAAAAATGACAGATTTTGTTGCAGTTTCTTGCAATACTTCTTACAGTTTCATCTTAAAATGTTGCAGCCCCTTCAACTTTCTTTTTTGGGCCATTGCAACCACAAACCACCTGTTTTATTGATATTTATTGTCATCAATCAACAAAAACTAGAGAGAAAAATAAAGCAGGAGGAAAATGATGCACTAGTTTTCACCTCCCAACAGGACAACTACAGTTAAAGCAAGCATGAAATAGCGTCAGAATGACCCCGTCAAAGTCCAGCACAATGGGCAACAATTTCACTATTGGTATGCAAAGTTGGAAGAGAGACGCTAAAATAAGCAAGCTTACCATGGTGCATAAAACTCGACCAGAACCGTGTCTTTTCCCTCGATAAAGGTGTCAAAGTTGCTGTTGGTGAGAACCAGGACTCCGTTCTCTTCTTTCACCTCCGTGTCATCCTCGTCGTTGTCATCCTCCTCTTCCTCATCATCACTGTCTTCATCAGCTGCCTCCGCTTTGTTTTCTTCTGCGTCTTAGCAGAAATGTTCCAAGATTCAGAAATCAAAGCAGATAAAAATAATAATAATAATATTTAGACATACTGGTAGTTTTGAAAACAGGGGGAGGGGAGGGACACTGAGAACATGTAATTGCATGCATGTAAATTCAGATTTTATAGAGTTCTGCAGCCCTGTTGGCAATCCAGCCAATGCTAACTAGCAGGCTAATTATGTTCAGTTACTTAGCTAGCTAGGTTAAATGACAATACTGACCGGAAACAAGTGTTAGCTGGGCTAATGACGCGCTTGTTTGGTCATTTCGGTTGAAACAATACCTCGACACGCCAGACTCACCTTCTTCACACCTGCAGACAGTCGCAAAGTGTGCAACGCCGAGAAGCACAATTAGCAGCAGAGCAACCTTCCTCATTGTCCCTGCGGTCCACCCGGGAGCTGTAGCCCTTTAATTAACTGAGCTAATACGGCTGATGAATGTCATCAAAAAGGTGCCTGTCGCACAGACCCGCTGCCCGGATCAATACTGATGGCTTAATGCTGTGCAAACCTCTGGTTTGTGGTTTCATACAAACTCTCACTTCTGAAAGCACCACCGCCTCCTCCTTCTGTAACTTGTCTGACTTGCCACGCTCTGATTGGCTCTGACCCACCTGGCGTCCTCCAATCACGAAACGCCACTGAATTTCTCACTTTGAAACGTTGAAGGTTGCCATTGGATACTGGTGTTGATCTTTTTCTTCATCTTGAGTTCAAGGCACCGCTATTATTTTATTCTTGGCATACAAGGAGCTAATTAGTCAACAACTTGTAATTATTTTTGAAGTTATATCTACAAAATCTAAAAATTATGCATGAAAACCAAATAACACCTAATACAGGACTAGTGATATGTCACTTTTCAGTTATAATGTATGCTGATTTTCATCTGATAAGTTATTGAGAACCAAACATGTTCTGAAATATTTTCTATTTCTAGATTTAAACACACAACTTGAACACATTTACTTAATATCCAGGTTAAATTGATAACAGACAGGTTATCCAGCAACCCTATCAACTTGTTAGCACTCCAAAAAAAAGAAGTGAAACTACTTTAAACTGAAATTTTTAGCAGTTGAACTCAAGATGTGCCAACCTTTTTACATTTTGTTACATTACAATCCCCAACTACAATGTGTTCTACTGACCTGAGTGAAGTTGCCCCCCACCCCACCTTCTTCAAATCAGACAAAATTGGTGTCAATCAACTCGGCTACGTTTGTGCTGGTTTGTGCAGCAACATTTTTTGTTTGTGCTGCTTTGGCATTGAAGATATTAATGAAAGTGTAAAGGTCAAAAGGTCAACCAGCCCCCCCACTTTTATGAAATCAAACAAAAGTGGTGTCAAACGTTTGTGCTACGTTTGTACTGGTTGCTCTCTATAAACCACTATTAATATCTTTAAAAAGATAGCAGTACAAACGAAAATTTTTGCTGCACAAACCAGCACAAACATAGCCGAGTTGATTGACACCCATCTTGTNTGATNTGAAGAAGGTGGGGGGCGGGGGGCTGGTTGACCTTTGATGACCTCTAGAAACATTTCTTTATATCTTTAAAATGATAGCGGCACAAATGAAAATTTTTGCTGCACAAACCAGCACACAGCCTGCGTGGGCCCTACATGGGCCCTAAATGGGCAAACCCATGTGAGGCCATCATGGAATCCGCAGACAAACCCATATGGGACCCATCTGGTCTGCCCTTCTTTTACCCATATGGGGTCCACCTGGGCATGCTGGCAGGGTTGTACTGTTACATTTGTAACACAAAAAAAAAATTGAAAAATTTTGCTTCACACAGATTTTTCATTTTTATTTCTTGTAAATGCACATTGAGTCTTGAATGCATGGACTGGAAAATACAATAAAATACAATAAATCTGTAGAAGTACTCTTTCAAGACTGATCAAAATAGCACAAAAAAAGGAAATGTCATTTTCGAGATGTTTATTTTTGAGGATGTACAGGTGTTGTCCAAGTGTGCCATCTGGAGTCTCATTTGGCGTCTCCAAATGGCACACTTGGACAACACTTTATTTATGTTTTATTATTTAGTGCACAGTGTTCCGGTGGGAATATTATTTGCGTTATGCATAGCTCTGACTTCCGCCTCTGAGTTGTTGACGAAAGCTAAGTGTTAGCAGCATAATGTCCAATTTTCAAGTTCGGACCGTGGGGATTTTATTGATTAATGATAATGCCCGGGTTTTCATCGTTTCTGAGGGACCAGTAAGCATCCTCATAATGAATGACGCAATGCCTGGAGTACGGCAGCCTTTCTCCTCCGGGAGCTGCTGGTTGAAAGCAGCTCCCAGTGGGAAGAGCACTGCAGGTGAATTTATACAGGTGAGCGGATAGACTTAGCACGACGTGCGACTGAGTAGTTGATGCTTATAGTGTAAGTGTAGCTTTACGGACGAACTGCACAATAAATTTCTTATCATCCCGGTCTGAACAAATGGGTGGCGAAGCGCATCGTGGCGGTACATGGCTGGTAGATGAGTTTCTGAGTGTGATGAACAAAGGTGACGTAAATATTCCGTATTGCTCCCCCCAGTTCTTACTTTTGTTCCCTGGTCTACAGTCGTGTCTCCCCCCCCACACACATTAGGTTTGTTCGTTCGTATTTCCACCATCTTACATTCGCCTGTCCAGCCCTCCTCCCACCCACCACCACCTCTCAAGGCCACATTTCCCGTATTCTCAAACTCAAAGCTTGACAGGTATGGGGCAACGTGAGAGTTAATCTATTAACTGACTGAAGATGAATACATGAACTAAAAGCTGGATTATAGACATTTTTAATAAGCCTATTTGTGAGCCTGCCTCTTTTTATTAAATTGAAAATAATTTCAGATTTCTTCAGGTTAACTTAGAAAGCGAGTTGTTGTTATTATTACAAGTTAGTTTTCTAAATTACAAAAAAGTAACTATTAGGGAAGCTCAAAAATGAAAAATTGGACTGATATTGATATCTGATAGTAACACTGTTGTTATGCCAGATTTACCAATACTTTGTTTTGTAAAAATTTTTTATAAGATTACTTGATTAATCGTAAGAATAATCGATAGACTACTAGATTACTAAAATATTCGTTTACAACAGGTCCTAACTCTGAGGCAGGTCCTGACTCGGAGGCAGGTCCTGTCTCGGAGACAGGTCCTGTCTCAGAGGTCTGTCCTCACTTGGAGGCAGGTCCTGACTCGGAGATCTGTCCTCACTTGGAGGCAGGTCCTGACTCGGAGATCTGTCCTCACTTGGAGGCAGGTCCTGTCTCAGAGATGTGTCCTCACTTGGAGAACAGGTCCTGACTCAGAGGCAGGTCCTGACTCAGAGACAGGTCCAGACTTGGAGGCAGGCCCTGACTCGGAGATCAGAGACAGAGACATCAGAGACACCAGTGGTCCTTTTTCAGACCACTTTGTCTCCTGTTACCGCTCAAAAATGCACAGTATGTCTAGAAATAATTTTAGGATATTATAAGGAAGTGCTGAGATATACAGTTTTCCACCGAACTAAAGTATTTGCCACTTCGGCACAAGCACAGAGAAACGTTCAGAGGCTAAAAACACTAGACTCAGAGCAAAATTCAGATTTCCCAGCTTTTACTAGCATGTAAACGCACCATTTACACACAAATCTGGGAGCTCCTCCCAAGCGTGAAATGAGTCTCAAAAATACTTGTGCACTCGTAACTGGATCAGTGTGTAAATGCAGTTTTGTGTGTGTGTACCAGGTGATTTGTGTGTACTTTTTCAGCATTTATAGGTGTAGGAGAAGGTTTATTTTATTTTTAAGATTTACAAATCCAGTATTACGCACTCACATATATTTTTACGCACGCACAAATCCTTTTACACACGCACAGATATTTTGAGACTATTTTCACTCCATGCTAAATTCACTTACATAAGAAATATATATATTTCTTATGTACACTATATATATATATATATATACAAATATATATATATATATATATATATATATATATATATATATATATATATATATATATATTTGCGATATATATATATATATATATATATATATATTGCTTATGCGTGAGCAAGAATTTGCTCACGCATAAGCAAGAATTTTAATCTTGCTTATGCGTGATGTCATATATGATGTTCCAAGTATTAATCTAAGGCAGCTCTAGCAAATTGATTTTTAGCCTTGATTTAAAATAACTGAGTCCTTCAGCATTTTTTGTTTGTTTTTGTTGTTGATGATGTTTTTTTCCTTTTAGTTTTCCAGGCATTTGCTCTTAGAGGAGCATGAAAACAATTTAGCTGTGTGGGCTGGAGCAGCAAGCCTCTGAACAGCAGCTGCTGTGATCACAAATCCTTAGCAGGGGATCCTGGGATATGAAACACGTGATGGCAGAAATGAAGGGCTGGTTTGGATGTGTATGAGGATAAATCTGAGCGCTAAGACATGATACAGAAAATGTAGCAGCAACTTTCAGGGCACAACTGAAATTTAATTGAGAAATTCAAAATTTACCTGAATATGCTAAATAGAGGAGCTCAATCAAAGCCAACAGCTTCAGTTTTTCACATAACGCTGTTCTAACAGAGAAACTTCTAACAGGAGTTTTCATTGTGTTTATCCCCTGGATTTATAGCACGGAGTATTACAGTGGAGCAGACTTTGAACCACAATTAAATTTTGTTTAAACAGAACTGCATTATGAATGACGTTTTATTTTCAAGCCTGTTGCACAGTTCCTTAAATCTGGATCCATAATCTCTGCACAGATTGTAGACCAAATGTAAGAAAAAAAGCAAGTAAGCAAACAAACAAACAAACAAAAACCCTAATAATAATAATAATAATAATAAACCTAATGTCTCATTGCATGCTTGTTATTTGATGTTTTTCAATATTAAAGAAATTCTCCATGTGTTTACCTTTTCTAATACTGTTTTAGCTCTTAAACTTATGGACTGTTTTAGCTCTTAAACTTGTGGACTTGGCCCGTCTTTGGGAAGCAGCTCCCTCTACTGGTCAGTGAAGTATAAATCATGACAATATCCTGTGATAATTTTATTATTTGCGATTGGATCATCTGCATGATCACCTAATATGACATTTATAAATATTAAATTCAGGATTCAGTCCTACTTCAAATCAACAAAAAACAAAATGAATGTTTTCATCTCTTTTACCTGTAATTCTATTATTCAGGTAGATAGACAACATTTTTTGGCTATCATATCTCACTATTCAACTACCTGAAACATGTGGGAGACATATTTTATTTTATTTCATCTAACTTGTATTTAGTCAGACTAATGACAGTCTTGGAGGCCAGAATGACAGTGACCCCACTGGTGAGTCACAGAAATGCAGACGTGAGTACAAGACTCAACCTTGTGGAGAACATAACAGTCTGAACTTAATATGCATCTGGATTTTTCTTCTAACTGCAGAACTTGAGGCCTATCTGACCTGCAACTGGCCCAAACATGCAGAAGCAGATCCAACAGTTTTGGTTTTCCATACCAATTGTGGACAATTGGTGTGGAGAGGGAGCAGTTTCCCTCTCCACACCAACCTCTAACAGAGGTTAGAAACCTCTGTTAGAGGTTTCTAACAGAGAAACCTCTAATATGTGTTTGTCCACTTGATTTATAACGTGGAGTATTACAGTAGACCAGACTTTGAACCACACTTAAATTTTGTTTAAATAGGACTGTGTTATGAAGGTTTTAAAGCCGAAGTGTCTTTCTGGAAGACTTGTCGGACACATTTTTGAACAAGAGTTCAATTTGGCAATATGACGTAATATGCATGGGGATGACAGACAGACACTACGTTGGGATTCAAACCTGGGTCCAAATGTCTATTTACTCAACCTCACCCATTTCCTCTGTTCTACTTTCTAAAAATCAATAGTAAACCAAAAAAGATAAATAAATCTATAAAGTTTGTCTTTGTTTGATACACCTGGTAGATTCTCAAATGATCAGGTCTATGACATGTTTTACTCTCATGTTTTTCTCTGTCCTACTTTGGAGGAACTATCAAAACAAAAACACTAAAAACTAAGGGAATTATCAGAAACATCTGCTTATTTCTCAGGCTTCTGCTTGGTGACCTGCTTTCTGCTGGTATAAAACACGGAGGAGAGCAGGTCCTCCAAGATTGCAACATAAACATTTCAGGATGAGGGGATTTGCCGTTTTTCACATTTTGCTCCTCTGTCAGTGTTGGACTTGGGCTCACAGCAAGGCGGACAATGACGCTGCTCAAACTCTGGATCAAGGTCTTCAGGTTGAGATTCAAGGTGTTGAAACAAATCAGGCCGAGAGCACCAATCAGACCAACGGCACTGTGGACCTCTGGGCCGAGCTGAAGGAGCTCAGAGACATGACCATCGAACTAAATACTTGTCATGAGTTGCGGGTTGAAGTGGTGAGGAGAGAACGCTGAGACCCAGGTTATGGTGATGATGATGAATTTAATGGTGAAAATAAAGCTCCACAGTCCATACAGGCAGCACGGCAGAGACTAGCACACAGCTAAGTACCGGTAGCAACTGATTCATCAGACTCGACGGGAGCAAGCACAAACCAGGACTTTACAGTTCAACTGGCGAGTGACAAACTACAACACGACGGCAGTAGACAAACTTAGACAAGGACCCGACGAAGAACACAGACACAGGTGGGTAATCAGGTAAGTAGACACACCTGGGGAGCAATCAACGGGGAGGACAGGACAGAGACTCACAGGAACACAGGACTGAACACAGAGAAACTCAAAAATAAACACACAGAAACACGGAACCTAACAATACTGACCTGAAGCATTACCTGAGCAGGATAGAGAAGCTGGAGCAAGAAAAATTAGGTGATGCATTGGCTAAAAGACACTAATGCAATAATGTTGCATGTTGCAAAAGTAGATATTTTATCTAACAGCAATGAAAGTGACTGATATGTGAAAGATTTAGACAGATGTAGGATCAGGAAAAGGTCAAGTTTGACTTCTTTTTGAAATCTTATGTACACCTTTGCAGACCTTGAAGTCAGAATAAGCTCTGCCGAGAAGGAGATGGAGGAAATCAAGAGCGAGAATGCAGGTAAAGAAAGACAAATAAACAAATATGATGGTATACTCTTGAATCCAGGTCATTATATGGACAATCACAGACAATGAGCAAACGTATATGAGTGCTATAATTAGGAGGAATTGACATGTCCCACCTCTAAACAGAATAACCCACACCTTTGCCTTAAGCTGAGTGACTCCAATGGCTTTCTAGTGTCTCATCTATGTCTCTTCCCACAGATCAACCAAAAGTGGCATTCTCACTTGGCCTCACAAATGCAGGGCGCCTTGGACCCTATAATACTGACATCACACTGAGGTTTAGTAAAATATTAAAAAACTATGGTCAAGCCTACAACCCAGACACAGGTAATGACCCATCTCACTTAAAGTGGCAGTTTTGGTATGAGCGGCACCCTGGCCAGTCCTCCTTCTGCCTAGTTTTCCTGGTTCTTACAGCAAGGATGATGCCACTTTTCATTGGTTGCACATGCATAAAAGAACTAGAGAACATGCTGGAGTTACAACTAAACTGTTGCTTGTGCGCCCCATATTTAAAACTGCCACTGTGCTAATGCACACAAACAGAGTTCTGAAAAGCTTTCGTATTTGTTTCTCTTTTTCGTAGGCGTCTTCACTGCCCCAGTCAGAGGAGCATACTATTTCAGATTCACCTTCTGTGAGATCAACAATGCTCACTGGATGGGTATTCATTTGTATCATAACAGCAAGATAATCATGACTAATTATGACAGAAGTAACACCTACTATGAAACCATGTCTAACGGAGTGATACTCGAGCTGGAACGAGGCGATGTGGTTTACATGGTTCTTCAGGCACCCTACACCGTCTATGATGACCACAGAAATTACAGCACCTTCACTGGATTTCTTCTTTTCCAGTTGTAAAGATAGACATCTTTTCTCTTCAACAAATTCATACATATGTTACAAAAGCTTAATAATAAATATGTTGGAAAACACATGCAAATTAATTGAACTAACTTAAGATTATAATTGAAATTTACCTCACTTTCCTCAGTCAAAATTCTGACTTGAATTTAAAGATTGATTTTGTACTTTAGCACATTGGACATATTTTTTATTATTATTATTTAGATACTCATTTAAATAAATGTAAGTGTTCAATTTCATTCAGCAAATTATATTTTTGTGTTCTTGACTGTTGGTTATAAATTACAGAATAAATATTGTAAGGTTACACTTAAAACTTATCTTTCCAAATTTAATGAACAAATCTATATTTAAATCTGTATCCAAGTGTTTTATTGGTTAAATTTCCTCTCTGTTGCTAAATATGTATTTGAATGTTTGGCCTGAAATCTTGAAAACAGAAAATAAGTTAGTGAATGGACCACTAATAGTGTTTTTAGAAAAACTCCCAAAAAAAAAAAAAAACAAAAAAAACTTAACTATTGAGGCTGGCCAAGGAAAATGGCTAAATAATTTTACATTCCTATGTCTGGCTTAAAAAACCAGCACAGAAAGTTGAAAGTCTTGTTAACTACCAATTAGATTTGACTGATATTTATGCACATAATAGCTTAGCATATAACCCATCTAAATTCAGATTGAAATCACATTTTTACTTTTTAAATACAGAATCAAATAACAATTTTACTATTATGTGAAATTAAAGATATCATCAGGGAAGCATATTTCTTTTTTATTCTGATATTAGTACAAGCTACAAAATGTTTTATAGACTACATACAGTCAGACTTCAGTCTATGGTTTTTTGTTATATTTCTTTTAATCACAGCTGTCTCTGTTTATTTATGGCAGTAAATAAATGCAGGTTGCATTTATTTACTGCAATCTGCGTTATAAATTCTGTGAAAACAATACACAAACAGTGGCAGCAAAACATCTGATGGCATCTGCTGGAGACGTTTCTTTCCCAGAGTTGCTTACAAACAAGAACAATGGATTATGGTTCTCCTGGTTCGGGGTCCTTATGGACCAGAACCTCCACCAACTTATAGTGAGTTCCAGTAAACCAGCAGCTGTGATTGGTTCCAGCCTGCAGCTCAGGTTGTTTCTCACAAATATCTTCTGACCAAAGCGTTTCGGAGGAGGTCGACTCTGGAGATGCCATCCAGTTTTTAATTTTTAGCGTCTCACTTGTACCCTCTGATATTTTGGGGGTTTCCGTTTCAACCTTGGACCTGGAGGTAATAGCAATGAAGATTTGAGTGCACTTTGATATTTGCTTTAGGATAAAGCTGCAAGTCAAATTCTGTTACCTGAACAGGCGAGCTGCAGGTGGGGTTGTTACTTCATGTGACTTTTGGGTTTTCTGTGTTTTCACCACAGTCTGTGACTTCAGATATTCCTGACAGAACCATAAACAGCTTAGGACTGGTTAGCCATTGGAAAACAATGTACTGTACATCTGATGTCTTAATAAATCATGACTTTATTGGTGTCTTCAGTCGTTCTTCTTCAACACTTCTGGACTTTGACTGGGCTTATTTCCTTTCAGCCCTTCAATTTTAGACTCACGGCCTCAAATTTGACTCCAGAATAATGAAGCTTACAAAGGATGTCACTGATTGCAGTGCTTCCATGCAGTCGATGAAGTCACCATGCCAGAGAGTCGGCATAAAGCTTTGGGTTCTGATAGTTTTTTAAGCCAAATATTGTGTTGTATACTTTATTGTCAAACATCCATACGGAAGAAACTTTCTCAGAGTCACTCTTCTGAAAAAGTGAGTCTTGCTCATTGGTTTTCTAACCCAGCTTTGAACTGGAACATTTACCATGCTGACCAAGGCCAGCAGTAAGAGATCAGACCTCGGTGTGAGTTTGCTGAGAGCACATCTACTTACTTAGTTTTCCCATGACTATCAATGAAGCCATGTAAGTTTTATTTTCCACAACAGAACTATATAACTACGTTTTTTTATGTTGGATATGGCGTCTGCCTCACCTGAGCGTCTATGTTGGAGGACTGTGGCGAGGCTGGGAGGACAGGGCTGTCCCCCTCTCTGTAGCGATGCGTTTGGTTCATGCTGTTGGAAAGGACGTCGAGTCTGAACAACAATTCGTCGATGGAGCTCTCCAACTCCTCAAGAACATGAGTCTGGAAAAATTAATGGTCTTTTACCGAATGCAGACAACAAGTTTAGACGGATGATTGTATTTTTTTTCTTATAAATATGAAATGTTTCTCTTGATCTAGCAAATAAAAATATTGAATGTGTATCTGACAGGTAGTTTGTATGCCTCAACCTAACTTACAATCTGCATTCTGTTAATGAATAAAGGATTCTGGTGCTATAAGACCTTTAGTAAATAAATAAACTGTAACAAATTCAGTTTATGTGGAGTCATCACATGGTTTTTAAAATTTATTTCAGTTTTACATGTATTTTAATACTATTCTATCTCATTTTTATTTTTAGCTTAATGTTTTTTTATTACCCTTTTTTTATCATGATCATCCATCCTCACTCGCTTTTGCCGTCCAGTGAATTCAGACACCTTCATTCTTAAGTAGCTTAATAGTTCCCCTGTGGTAAAAGTAATGTTTCTGCTCTGAGGTCTTCTCGCCATTTTCACCAATAAGGATATCACCCCAATTACCTGTAAGAAAGACATGTGGCTGTCGGGGCGCAACAGCTATTCAAATATATAAAAATCCTCTTTTGAGCTCCATTTGTTCAATTGGAAATATGTACCATCGCCGTCCGCACAGCAGTATTTGTCAGAAACAGAACGGCCCAGTGAGAGAAATCCTGTCCTGAGCAGAGGCGGTTCTTTTTGACCTGGAGTCCACGGTAGCGACGGAGCAGAGCCGGCAGGGAGCGAGGAACCGAGCTGAAAGGCCAGCAGCTTCCTGCATGCAGCAGGTGACCCGAACAGGACAGTGCCAGCAGCAGGATCAGGCCTGAAACCTTCCAGGTGAAAGAGCATCAGTAAACAAAACCTTGTAAGAAAGAAATGTTCGAGTTAAAGCAAAAGTTCTGTGACATTTTGGGAACTTTCAGCAGCATTGTTACTGTATAATATATATTTTTTACCACAGGCCAAAAGAGACTGGAGAGTGTCTGTGTAAGAACTGCAGCTGAAGAACTTAATGTTCTGTTCATTCCAAGCAGAGTCACACACTTTATGGTCAGGAGGAAGAGGACAACCCCCCACAGGGTCCGAATATTCTGCACAGACAAAACACAAATAATAATGATACAATAATCTCCCTGCCGTCCTTTGTTTCAGTCTCTCACCTGTTCCCAGCTCGCCGCAGTGCTAACATCAACATGTCCTCTGTGTTGTGTCTGCAGCAAACTCACAACTTCCATGATCATGGCGGAGTGATAGGTCAAACAGGAATAACAGATTAGAGTCACTGGCAGCAGACTGACCTGTGCAGGAGAGACAGAGCAGAAACGTGAAGCATTTCTGAATCATCATCAGACATGTTTATGATTCAGGTAGGCTAACCTTTCAGAAAAGCTACCGTGGCCCTTTATGCATAAGTGTGTTGGATAATTTTAGCATGTCTCCCTGTTTACCCAGTCCATGTGGATGTGACTGAAGATTTGGTTCACTTACGTCCAGCCACATCCAAGGTCTTCTCCTGCATCCCATCAGCCCTTGCTGTGCAACAATGGACACTTGATTGTAGGATTGCAGTAGAATCAAGAGCAGGAAGAGCAGCTGGTGTGGAAGAGAAGACATCACTTCAGTCTGTTTACTTCAGGTGTGTTTCTGCCAGGTTAGAATGAGTAGTTTACCTTGGAAACCATGGCAACGTAGTCCCAAGGCTCCGTGGTGTGCAACACCCTCACTGACTGGACTTTGACGGAGTGCAGCAGTACACCATCAGGGCTCTGCTCAGATACCAGACTCACACTGCTAAACAAGTGAGGCGCAGGGCTGTACAAGGTGAACTGAACCTTCAGGGCCACCGTCCATCGGTCCATCCAGCTGCTCGACTTCAAAGTCTTGAGTTTTGATGCAGCTTCAGACCTGCGGAGAAACAATAAATAAAACAAAGCAATACACATAACGTCACAGAGTCAGCATCAGCAGTTATTGGCATAAGGAAACAATGTTTGTGTCTGCGCGGGTCTCACCTTGTGCAGCCTAAACTGACTGCAGGAGCTTTCTCTGTCTGTGGATTTGTCAGCACGGGATTCTGGGATAAATTGAAAATGATGTTGAGTTTGGCAGAGGGCATGCGAATGAAAATACATTTAAAACAACACATTAAGCAAAAGACGGGCAAGAACCAAGCTTTAGTTCCAAAAACTGTACCAAATATTATACAGCAAAGATGATCAAATTATTATTTTAGTTATTCATTCAGAATCTGGATAGATTCTGAATTGACATCAATAAAGTAAAACAGTCTAAAGAAACTGTAACACTATTTTTTTGGCCATTCGTGAAGACTCTTATATCATTAGAGAGTATTTAATTTAAGAATATATTATTTGAAGAAAATCTTGTTAGAAATATATAATGGTGTCTTAACGAATCATAGCATATGCTGCCTTGAGGCTTCCCAAATAACTTTTTGTATCGTAGCATGTTTTAGATGTACAGAAAAATTTCGTACTGTGAATGTTTCTAATTTACCTGAAATATGCTGGAGCCATCTGTCTTCTGTATGACGGGCTCTCCAATGACAACGTGTGGCTGCTGAAAGATCATTCAAAGCAACACCGTGTTAAAACGAATCATCAATTATTCTTCTCACCATTACTTTTTATTTTAACTTAAAATACGAAAAGTAAAAAAAAACAATTAAAACTTTACGTATATTTTATGTATAAAATGGACATTTATATCAGATGTTTTTGTTTTTTTTAAGGATTGTTGACGTGGCTCACTTCGGGTTTTGCTGATGAATTCTGGTACAGGTAGTCGAGCATACTCGACTGCGTCCACTCCCACCAGTCCTCGTGTGTTTTTATGGAGCTAAATGTAAAATTGTGTCTGTCAAAAGATATTAGAAATGTTTTTATTCCGTGTTTATGAGTTATGTCTGGAGTGCATCGATGCAACGTCTGGGTGTTTACCTTATAAAGTGTCTCTTTACGGCCTTGTTGAGGTTTTGATGTTCTTTTACTGAGCTGCCAGAGATTATACACACCATCAGGAGAAGCATAAGGGTGCAGGAAGAGAAATCCCTACATGACAAAAAAAAAGGGGGGGGAGTAAATTCATGTTTCAAACCTTTTCAAATGCACTTAAAAACACAAAGGCAAACCTGAGCGTTTCCCGAATTACAGCCTCTCTCCTCCTCTTTCCACAAGTTTTCTTCAGCTCCGCCGGAGCCGGCGGGCGAGCGAGACGCAGGTGGCGAGCCCTGAGCAGCTGCAGAAACATGGAAACTGAACACCAGAGCGGAAAACACCTCTGATTATACATTCGTCCATGTTGGGTTTGAACCGAGGGATAACTTGACCACCAAAAAGAAACAAGCAAGCCTAAAATGAAAATCCCCGCAGCCGAGAGTATCGAGTTAATCCACAAGCATCCAAGTGTTGTCGTGTCACTTCATAAAACTTTGTAAATTACACGGGATTTCAAACTTGGAGTCTCATTTTCACCTTTTCCACAGACGAGGAAGTCTTCTCACAGAGATCAGACTTTATGAACTGTTCTGGTTCATCAGGATCTTTCTTGCTGAAAAAGCAATGGCAATTTGCTGCTTTCTTGTACCAAAAGCAGACGGTCAATGTCATCCCAAATATCTGGAGGGAATAAATAACAGAATTATATTATTGATGAACTGCAAGGAAGTGCTTCTAAGTTTGCTTAAAATGTGTTTCTTTCTCAACGAATTGTTATTGTTATTACCAGAGCTGGTTGGATGAAGAACATACAGACCAAAAGAGAAACGCAAAGAGAGTGTATCCAAAGCACAACCTGGCTGCTGCTGAATCTGACAGAAGAAAATCCACACATACATACTGTACATATTGTTCAAGTATTAATGATGTTTACAGCTGTTTTCTTTAAAAAAAAAAGAGAAAGGTAAAGCTACAAGCAGTGCTCTACCTCATTCCATTTTCAGCTGTGACCACCAAGCAGGAGAGAGACAACAGCGCACACAGCGCCCAGGCCAGGGAGCGACACCAGAACGACAGTCTCCTCTGCTTTTTTTTTTGCTCTGCATTTCTTCTTCTAAACCGTTCCTGCTCAGGTAAACGTCTTTCAGCTCTTCCTTTAGAAGTCAGCAGCAGTTTCTGCAGCCGATCGTCATTTCTTGTCTGGACTGCAGACTCTTCATCCATGCTTTTACTTTCACGAATGGAGGAAATTGAGTTGACATCTGAATCCTATAACACCAGAAATTTGACTTCAGAAATATCATTGCCGCGAAAGGGAAGTTATGAGGCATTATTCAAAGGTCAACCTGGTATTTTTTCTTCAAGGCCTCCTGTTTCCACCTCCAGCGGCCGTCCCAAGACAGATGACAATCCAACTCACTGTTGTCTGCTGAAAAGGTTTCTGCAAGGTGTTACAAACGAGGCAAGGCAGGTACCGTCACGCAAAAGGCAACGCAACAAAATAAAGCAACAGAAACCACGAAGCTCGACGGAACCAAAGAGTCTGATCAAACCTGACCCTGAAAATCATCATGTGGAGTTTTTTCGCGTTTTGCACGTTGAATTCCCGACCCCGACCGAGTGTTCCCAGTCAGTCGAAACAGGAAAGATATCAGTGCTGCTACAGGCAACACAACCATCACACTTTGAAGCCCAGTTGTGAATGAAACAGCCGACACGTCGACGACGCCCACCTCAAATGGCCGCTGTTAATAGGGAGGAAAAAAAAGAGACAGTATACCTTGCAGTTAAGGCAGCCCTCAGTGCATTTCACTGAGATTTTAATTCGTAGAGGAATAAATTGTAGCAAAGTGGACAAAAAAAAACTTTTCAAATGAAACAGTGGTGTGCAGTTTTATTGAGCCACCTTTCCTTTGATACCCCTAAATAAAATCCAGCAAAGCTGATCAATAAAGTGACTTAATTATTACATGATATCCCCGGACATCTCTGTGATCCCCGTGGTATAACATGGTGGTGGTGGTCAAGGTTGCCTCCACCCACCTGATCGTCTGCATGCGATATGATGATGGTGTTGGCACACGCATACCCCGACAGGAGAAGCAAGCAAACACTAAGTCTTTGAGTGTGTGTGTGTGAGCTGGGGCTGGGGCAGCTGTACACACAAAGCCACATGTGGAAGTCAGCCAAGTAGTCAAAGAACCTGAGAAACAGCATCTGCATGAACACACATAAGGAAACAGAGAGTCACACTGCGGCTTACACGAAACCAGGCTTCATGCCTGCATCCACTTGTTGCACCTTAACCGGACGCGTTTCCCCAGAGGAGACGTGCAGCTTCCTCTCCACCTGACCGTCGCCCTCGTTCACAGACAACCAGAGTTCACCGTCAAACAACCATGAGCGCTCCGCCGCCGGCCCTCTGCTCACCTGGTTTCCAAGCGGAGAAACAGTTCAGCGGACAGACTGGGAAGACAAGCAGACGTTAAACCACTGTCGTCTACCTCTGTCACCGCCACTTGTTTGAGGTACCAATCGGGGGAATCTCCAGAGTTGTCGTGCCAGACGTGAACCCCCCGCACCAGGCCCAGGCTGTCGGCCGCACTGCGGAGGCCAGAAGCAAAGCCAAGTTTCTCCGCAGTGTTATTGAAATATTAAGAAAAGGGAAGCATTGCTATGCTGCTGAGAAGCATGGGGTTCCATTTGTGTCAAAAATAAGTAGAAGTTGCTATGTGCTATGTGTCGTTGGTCTATGTTGCATGTAGATGATGCATATGTAGATGTTGCA